>NC_060952.1:28408485-28708485 GCF_022045245.1 Lucilia cuprina
CTAGACTATAGACTAGACTATAGACTAGACTATAGACTGGACTATAGACTAGACTATAGACTAGACTATAGACTAGACTATAGATTAGACTATAGATTAGACTATAGATTAGACTATAGACTAGACTATAGATAAGACTACAGATTAGACTATAGACAAGACTATAGACTAGACTATAGACTTTAATTTTTTCTCAATGCAAATTGAGCCCCCCTTACGTATATTTTATGTTCATATATCGGATCATTTAGTTTATTTGTTTCATGAACAGTATTGGTCTACAATTGTTCTTTTGATTTTTATTTCACAATTAATGGGTTAATGGGTATTACAAGAGTGTATAAACAGCAATTTGTAACAAATATATTTCTGCTATTAAACCTAGTTGTTTTTATACATTTTTTATTTATTTGGATTGGAATAAAGCTGGTATTACTACAGCTGATAATTAAGTTAAAATTTTAGATGCAAAGAGGTCTAAATGCATGGTATTTAAATACTAGTTTATTTCAATATTAATAAATATGAAACCATTTACTTAAATTAACCGATCTAAAAAAATAATTTTCATTTTGTAAAGTATGAGTCCTGTTTTTTAATGAATTTTTTTCTTAATAAATAATTGACACAGTTTTCCGCAGGCAAAATTTTATATATTTAGAAGAATTTTCAATAGAATTCCTCAAATATGTATTTCATGTTTTATGAATCATAGAAAATTACCTGTTTCTTTTTCTCACTCCACTAAATCCATTCAAACATTTTTTTAAATTATTGTGGGGAAAAAATGTAAAATAAAATTTGGTAATTTATGCATATTTTTTTAACATATTAAGCAAATAAAAAAATCAAAGCAGAAATATAAAACACATAAAATTGCCTTTTTACATGCAATAGGCTTAAAACAAAATTGAACAATGAAATAA
This sequence comes from Lucilia cuprina, assembly GCF_022045245.1. NCBI lineage: Eukaryota > Metazoa > Arthropoda > Insecta > Diptera > Calliphoridae > Lucilia > Lucilia cuprina. Next base: position 28,409,412 of record NC_060952.1, read on the forward strand.
ATCAAGAAATAAACATCAAATAAATACAAATAAAATATATATAAATTCCGTATACAAAAGCCTTAAAAAAGGAAAATAAAAACAGTGTGAATAATAATATATGAAACATAATGCTTAAAATTTGTGTAGTTATATGAAACAACAAATTTTCTTACAAGTTTTTTCTCCCATTAAAAGCATACAATAACTCAAGGTCCCCACACAGAGTGTAAAGAGAGGTTTTATAAGTTTATAGGCGAATAGTTCCTAAATCAATAACAAAAATATTAAAATACACGACGTAAAAAAATGTGACAAAAACAGAACGTTGGGTTGTAGAAATGACAATCAGCGTTGCTGTATTCACAAACTAAATGACACTAGGCGTAATCGAAATGACAACAATGCGTGGTTGTAATGGCAACGATGCGTTGTCAAAATTACAAAGGAGGTTGTCAAATTTATAACAGGGTGTTATTTTAATTTAATACAAATCAGTTAATAAACCTGATAAGCTCATTTTTGACAGGTGGCATGTCATAATGTCCATGGGCATTATGACAGACCAAAAGGTGTCATAGTGTTTATGGACGTTATAATAATTCTTAAAAGTGGCATAATATCCATTTGCTTAATGTCACTTTGGTCATTGACATTGTGACACTTTTGAACTTGTCATAATATCCGTGGACACTATGACACTTTTTGGGATGTCATAACGTCCACGGACATTATGATACGCCACATTTTTGACAAAATATTGTATGAATTTTGTTACTTTTCTATCGGCTATTGGACTGCGTTTCTGGGAGGGTGGTGTGTCATAATGTTCATAGACGTTATGACACAATAAATTGAGTCATAAATTCCATGGACGTAATGACAATTTCAAAAGTGTCACAATGTCCATGAGCAATAGAACATAAAGTCCATTGATTTCAAAGAGTTCATTTATCAAAAAAAGGTTAATTTAGCGAAGCCGGTGCTCGAAATACCCCAGAGTTTGAAACCCCTGCGACCGGCCGAAAGCCGTCTATCCAGGACACTTTTTAATAGGAGTCTAAAATGTAACATGCACCAAATTTAGGAACAATTCTTTTCGGGATAAGATTGTCCCTTTCATAAATTCTAAGCAAATTTTCCAATACATTTCTGTTTTCAAAATGTGTCACAATGTCCATGGACATTATGTCGCTTTATAGTGTGTCATAAGGTCTAAGGACATTATGTTACTGGACATTAAGACTGGACATTATGGGAAATGTTATATCAAGAATACTTGAAATATTATTTGATATCTCAGATATCACTTTCTCGATATTACGATATTCTTAATCAAGTCAATCTGTTAATCCAGCTATGTCTAGCTGTCGATATAGACAAAGGATGAACATTTTGCAAAAATATTCTTTTGTTCAAAACTAATTTAAATAAACAACTTAAAAAAATTTTCTTGGTGTTAAGCATCCCCTTTGTTCCAATTATTTTTTGTCACAATATAAAAAATATAATTATAATTTCAACAGAATACAAATCGAATCAAATCAAATAAATATGTATGATAAATTGAGGTAAGAATTCTATAATAATAATTTAATTGGCTGTTTGAATTAAATGCGATTTTATTAAAACCATAATCAAACAAAACCACAGCCAACGAAATTTTTTTTATATAAAATAAAAGATATAAAAGCGAAAAATTAGCGTTTAAATGCAACTTTAATAAAAAAAGAAAAAAATAACAGCAACAAAACAATTATATGTTCTTCTAAAGACAAAAAAGAAACACAAGATTAAAAATGTGTTGGACAGAAATCATCCCCCAGTAAAAAGTGGAAAATAAATGTTGAAAAACGATTGATAGATATCAAATAAGTATGATTAGAATTAAATTTATTTTGTTCTTTATTTTTTTATCAAATACACGCAAAAGTTAAAAAAAAACTGAAACACCAAGGGTTCTGCTAGTGTCTTATGCTTTAGTTTTTTTATTATTTTTTTTTTAGTTTGTAGAGCCCAAAGAAGACATTCTTCAGCATGGTGTGTGTGTGCTATTCATGTGTATGTTAAAGTCTGAGTTGGTAAAAATGATTTTCGAAATTGTATTTGATACAATTTTGAATGATGCGTTTTTGTGGTCAATAATTTTGTGAGGGTGCCGCCAAATCATTTCTTGCTACTTTTTATTCTATATTTATTTTCTTGTAGTTTTTTGTTTATTTGATTCCTGGATATTGGTCACCACAAAAACAAAACCATATATAACTTTAAGAACAAATATAAAAAAAAATAAAAATTCTTGAAGAAATACCCTACATAGAACAAAAATGGCATTTATGTATATTAATTAATTTAGGCAGTCCTCTGAGGTATAATTTTCCAATAAATATTTCTGAGCAATCTAACCCTGCAAAAAAAGAACTTCCAAAGAAGCGAAAAACATGTAGAATTTACTTTAGTGATGATTTGAACATAGGGTGGTCCTAGGAGGAATTTCCTTTTTATTTGATTTCAAATTCACTACTTCTGAAGTCATGTCATTTCAATATTCTTTTCTTGGAAGTTTTTATGCTTTAAACTTCTAAGAGAAGAACATAAGAATAAGAAAATATTTGTACCATTGCATAAAATAGTATTATTTTCGCATCATCGGAAGTCATTAAACATCACTTTTACGGAAGGTAAAAAATTCACTAAGTGCTACTTTTGAAGTGGTTGTAAATGTTTTATTCTTCGAAAGGTACTTCGTTTTACGTTTGCTGTATTATTCTGTATGTATATTCTATTACTTCGGCAAGTGTTACTTAACCACAAAAATGTAGATTTTTTTATTGGTAAAGGACATTGAAACACTTTAAAACAGAAATGTATTGGATTCTTATCCAATGTCTCTTTGCTAAATTCTAAACAAAATGTCCAATACACTTCTGTTTTAATAGGAACACAATGTCCATGAACGCTATGACAATTTTATAAATAGTCAAAACGAAATTATACACTATGACACTATTTGGTGTATCTAAAGTCCATGGACATTATGACATTATGTCACAAAATAACAATCCATCTCTATAGAAAACAATTTTATGCAAAAACTATATCTTTTTACCTTGTCCATGGACATTTGGATATTGTGACACATTTAAAATTTTTAAAATAACGTAATTTAACACTATGACATTTTTTGGTGTGCCATAACGTCCATGGACATTATGACTCGTCACAGAATAACAAGCCATCTCTATAAACAACAATTTTATGGCTATAGGCATTTGGACATTACGACACTTTTAAAAATTCATCTCTAGAGACAACAATATTATGCAACAACTATAGCTTACTATCTAGTCGGTTTTGTTCAATTTATAGAAGTGTTTTCTCAATATTGATATACATTTTTCAAGAACTTTTTGAGCTAGACTTTTCTCTCAATAAATACATCCTTCCTCTTATACTTCAGGCAGTGGTCTTAGAACAAAACTAAAGTTCTAAAATCAACAAAGAAAAAAAAAACAACCAGGAAAAAAGTTCAAGGATATTTATCATTGTTCAAATGTTCAGTCTAAAGCCAAGTGCATTCAACTTAAAAATTCTGGAAAATCGAAAACGAAGGAAAAAATACCAACCAATAAATAAATACAACTTTTCGAGCGGAAATATCAAATGAGTTTAAACGATTCATTATAATTATAAAGTAAAACTTAAGAAATTAATATGTCTGACAAAACGTTAAAAATATAGTTAAAATAAAACCAAATAAATTTTTTTAACAATATTGGCATGTGCCATTGTATTGATAGAATAAAATATAAGAATATTGCCTTCTTACACTTACAGCTGTCTAATAACTCAAATTACCTCATATTACAATCTCTGGCTTAACAAATTAATTCAAAACCCTTTGAAAACACAAGGAAAGTGTCAATCATTATTGTATTTAGTGACAAGATGATTTTTCTTAAAAGAAAGTGATATTTCTTTTTTCTTATGACAGATGTTAATTTAAAATCAATATTATACAATATTGACAAAAATAAAACAACCCTTTCTGAAAAAAATCAAAGATTCAATTAAAGAAATGGATTTTTTTGAGGGCGTAATTTAAAGTACAAGGTGTTTATATAGTGTATTGACTATTCCTTTATTTTAAATCGTGCTAAAATTTGTTCAAATACTTTTTTCTTTATATTGATTTGTAATTCTATATTTTTCTTAAGATTTCTTATCTTACAATCGATGTACTAACAAGATCTTTAACACATTTTTTTCTTATAAACTTTCAAAAACAAATTTCACTTTTGGAAATAGTATTTACATAATTGGTTTTCTTACTTTTACTTTTATTTTATCTATAACACAGCAAGTATTTTAAACACTTCAAAAAGATAGGATAATTTTAGGTAGTACATGTGCAAATATATCAAGGTCATCATTACTTCTTTGTTTTACAAATGGTATGTTCTATCATAATTGACCATAAAACTCTATAATATATAGTTTATATTTTGATGCAATAATTATCATCATATTGAGTTTTTTGTTCAAGTACTTGTATAATATTTATAGTTTTTCACACCAGGATCCATTCAATAAGATAAGAAAATTCACTTTTAAACTCCTCAAGGACGAAACAACAATGGGGTACTTTAAAAATGGATTCTTAAATATATTTCCGTATTTTAGTATCTCTTATTTTATTATTCAATCGATATATTGCAGCCAGTTTTTTGAAAAGGATCTAAAAGCCGTGATACACGGTTGTCAGATCTTACAACGTTGTCAGTAAAATGTTCAAAAAATTTCTAATAATCGTCTGAACTTAAAAATTTTATTTTGTCAGAAAAAGCATTACATAAAATATTTCAAGACAAAATATGTAAGTTGACAGTATTATTAGTCATTTTACTGCCAACGTTGTAAGATCTAACAAACGTGTATACATAACATTATAGTTAAGTGAATTATGGTTCGAAACTCATAAAATTTTGTACACAGTTTTTGGTTCTAACAAAATTTATACTTCCATGATTAATTACTTTCCAATGACTACTACTTACACTCTCTATTACTTTTAAGTACTTTAGTAATGACATTATTTTCATCTGATATAGAAATACTTTATTTTCGGCTTTGTCACATTGTTTTATTTAATTGAGTGTTTGTAATTGTGTTTTACAAAAAGCAAAACAAAATTAAATTTGTATCTGAAAACCTTTGCAGTACTTGCCTCCAGTAACATAAAATAATTAGTTAAAATGCTAATGAAGAAATAATTAAAATGGGTTTTTAGGGATTCCTAATGTGGGGATAGATTCTCTTATAGATCGAACGAAGCATTTTAAGACGAAGCATTTTGAACGTTAAAATGATTTCCGAAAAAGACCTGATATGGGTGAAATTACCTCTGCAAAATTTCGTCAAATAAGGACCCAGAATATACATATATGAGCAGTTTCGTGTCAAGTGACCCAAATCAAAATATCGATTTGGATGAAATGTGCACTAAAGGTGGAAGTTATTGAAATATTTTTCTTTCATTGTTGGTGAAATTTATTTCACTTTAGTTTATTCTTATTCTACACAAAACGAAATACAACCCTGATCACTCTTTCAAAAAAAAGCCCTTACAATTTCTATTAAGTGCTTTGTAGTCGCGGTAGCTAACCATTCCCTGCAACCAATCATGTGATTATAACTACGTAGCTTATGTGGTTACAATTACGTAGCTAAAAATTAAACTAATGTAGGAGTAGGTACCTATAAATATATTTATAATTTACTTATACGCGTTTTTCTACAATATTATTTTCTACTACAGGTCTTAATTTTCTATTACTTAATTTTTTGTTCTAAAACATTGTAAGTACTTTGTCAACTACTGTTTTGCACTCGTACTAGAGTATTCGCACATTTAAGTATTAATTTTCATATCGTGTTTCTATATGTTTTGCGCACGTCCGTCCGTTCGTCGGTCTTTCGGTCTCTGTGATTCTGTCTGTTCGTACATGCATTGTACATACATACATATGTATATATTTGTTTTCTGAAACTTGTATTCTAGTCTTGTAGTGTGAATGTATGTGATTTAAGTAGTAAGTATGACATATTGGGTGTTTTAATTTTCCAAGTTTTTCTTGATAAGAACCTTGTTAAATAGTATCAAATGCATTGAATAAACATTGAACTTGATCTTTTGAAAATACATGAAGGAGGAAAGAAACGAAATACATACGTATAACGATACTACTCCAAAGAACTTGTTATTGATAAAAACAAAAACAAAATAAACAAACATTTATTACTTCAATGAAAATAATATGAGAAGGGGAAATAATAAAACATTAATACACACACACATATAAACTAGTATTTAATTGAAATATATTTTAATAAATTTATTATTAGAATTTAAAATCAATGGGATATTTAATGTAAATAAAAAAAGTCTTTACAGATCCTTTATTATAAAATGGTAAAACCTGTACGCTTAATTGAACAAATATTCGAAGAAATTAAAAAAAACTCTATTCTTCAATGATTGGCATTTGAAGTTTTGAAATCGAAACCCGAAACCCGGGACCATACTGTTGGCTTTAGTTTTACCCTTTTCAATCTTTCCTTAGTCATCTTAATGAACATATTTTTGTAATGGAGTAAATTCACCAAGGATATGGGGCAAATTTGTTATTAGTAAAATAAATAAAGCAACAATAAACAACATTTTGATGTACATGACATGGATTTCTTTGTATTTGGTGCATGTGCCCCAGGGGCATTTCGGTGGTTTAATTTTTTTTCAATTTCTTTGAAATGAGAGAAAGCTTGGGTAATTGTAAGGTCAATATAATGTACACTACGACTAATATACAGAGTTTTTATATGGGAATTTCGTGTCAAGAGACCCAACTTTTAAAATCGTTATCTTTAGTACTATGGGATAGTAGAGCAGACACAAATTGTTACCTCTATCGGTTAAGAACTGCAGGACTTACAGGGTCAAAGTTTGACATTGGTCCTAGCAAAACTTGTACAAAGTAGCTCAGATAGATATTTCTTCATTGTAACGTTTGGGCAAATTTCGTCAAAATCAATTTCTGAGTTGAGACTCTATATATCTATCTAACTATCTATCTATCTATCTATCTATCTACCAATCTATCTATCTATCTATCTATCTATCTATCTATCTATCTATCTATCTATCTATCTATCTATCTATCTATCTATCTATCTATCTATCTATCTATCTATCTATCTATCTATCTATCTACTATCTATCTATCTATCTATCTATCTATCTATCTATCTATCTATCTATCTATCTATCTATCTATCTATCTATATATTATATTCTAATAAGGACTCGGAATAAATACCTTTTATGGTTGTATGTCCAATATATAAAATTAATGACGTAATACATATGTGGAAATGAAAATATTTACGAAAGTAATGAATGATGATCCTAATGCCCTGTTTGTTTAAATAATAAGTAATTTTTTTAAATTAAATTAAAAACAAATTACTTAATTGAAAGCTAATGTGTTATTAAAATTAATTCTATATATAAATTAAGTTCAAATTATTTTTATTTTATAAAAATTTATTAAAATTTTAAATAAATGAATAATAACAAACACAACATCTACTAATTCTTATATGACTTAAAATTTATTTTATTTATTTAACAAAAAAAAATCAAGATTTTAGAAGTACATAGTACATACATATATATTTGAACCACAATTTTTAGTGGTTGACCTTGAATCTTTATATTTAATAAAGTTTATTGTCCTTTTTTAGACTAGATATATTAAAACCAAAAAGTCAAAAAAAAAATACATCTCAAAGATGGCATAAAATAGTATGCACTAATTTAAAAACATTAGTAAAAATTAAACAAAGAAACAATAACAACAATGAAATTTAAACAAATTTAAAAAAAAAACTGGTTATAGCTTAGTTTAATAATTTTGTGTTTATTTGAAATGCATTTTTTAATTTATTAAATTTTTTATATACTTAGATCTAAACTAGAACCATTGGTATTGATGGTCTGAATTTAAGAAATGTAACAAAGTTTAAAAATAAACAAGTGGAATTGAGAAATAACGTGCGAAGAAAAATTCTAGAACTTGCAACATCTTTCTAAAGATTTTTTACCGATACAGGTCGCTTGATCTGGGGTACGCTACACTTCAGAACAGGGCATCTGAAAACAGCTTGATTAGTTCTGGTCCTCGAAAAATGAGATGAGTTTACAAGTGATTACATATGTCGTAACGATAAAATTGGATCAAATCCATCTTATATTTGGCTTCTATTATTGGAATTTAACAAGAATAATTTTTTTTCAGAGATACTTATTTAAAATTTTAAAAGTTTATAAAGCTACACACTAATCATCTAAATCTTAAAGTTTTTTTTTAATTTAATGAACATACAAAAGTAGCGTATTCAAAAACTGACCTCGCTGTGTCTATATAACTGGTACACTTATACTAGTTTTCTAGGTACTAGTAATACCCACTTGTTTTCTTGATTTTAATGATCAAAACTTTTAGCTGTTGTAAATATTGCCGGCTTTTTTATGTTTTATGCATTTTTTTGTTTATTCTTTATTAATTCTTATTTTGACGCATTTAAACAAATATTAAAATATACTTAATTATGCAAATCGAACAAGTTTAGTTTTTATTTTATTCTCTGGTATGTTGTCTTTTTAATTTTTGGCAAATTGTCTTGTCTCATTTTCAACTACGAGGGTAGGCAAGTATTTTAAGTAGTTCGTAGAAGATGTTATATATGTAAATTTATTACAATATTGTCGTACATTTAGCGAAATGCTTCATAGATTCGCTCCATGAAATTGTTTTATTATATATGGGGAATTTTACAGAGTTTTCGTATTATACACGAAATTTTCGTAAATATTACGAAAAAAGTAGTTAAAATTTTTTATGGTAAACATGGATTGTATAGTCATTGAAAACTAAGTGGTTATGTAAGTACAACCAATCACAGAGTTTTAGCTGGAATATTGTTTCAACAAGAAAAACTAAGAAATTTGTTCAATAAATAATTTGTAAATTCAATAGCTTTGGCTTGATTAGAGTAAGAATTACACAATTTTTTCTGAAGTGTATAATGTTAATGTTAACATGGCCATGATCCGTGGTCTATGAATCTTCAAAAATTTTGATCAATATGATTAGATAGTCTAAAGCTAAACAAACATCAGTTCATATATACAATATATATGTATATTTTTCATATATAAGGTACTCTAAAGTCGTCATGAATGTATAAAACAACTATACGTGTTTATAATCGTGTCTTACGTTTTGTTATACTATATAGCACGAGTCCATATAAATTTACCTACTAGTCATATGATACACTTGTTCATTCACTTGCAAATACACAAATGTTATTTATTTATGTTTGAAACACAAATATATATATTTTAAATTAGTTGTTTTAGCTGACACTCGATAAAAACGTGATCATAATTTTGGTATCGAATTTATTAAGACCGCCCACAGGTATGTTTGAAACATACATATTTAGGGGGGCCAACTTTGTATAGACCATAATTGGTTATAGATTTATGAATGAGTAAATGTTTGAATGACCAAGAAGTTTTGCTTAAAGGGGCGCGGTGTTTGAAGATTTGAATGAACGGAAGATGATTTTTTTTTAATTTAGTATTCTTTTTTATTCTTTTTATTGACATAGTATATGAAGGAAATAACCTTTTGATCAATTTGAATGTTAAAGTACAACACTACTTATGGCTAACTATTTATATAATAGTTTAGAAGTGTTTCTTAAAAAATAATTCTTTATATAGATCAGGCCGCACGTTCTCAACGCAATGAAGCCATAATATTTTTAAGAAAAAGCTGTTGTGGTCCAGACTATTCGACAGTGGGAAAAAGAAATAAACACGACTGGTACCAAATTGAGACCAAATTTATCAATAACATTCATTATCAAGTATATACATACGTACGATAACATTGTGCAATGTTGACAACGCAATGTTGTCAACATCTTAACATATTGGTGAAAAAAGGGCGGACTTTCATTAAAGTATTCTTGGAAATCCCGTATGAATTACATAGAACAATTCTTATAAGTACTTCAGAAAATATTAAACTTATAATGAATGTCGAGAGTTTTAACTTGAGAACGGTCTACCATCGCCCCTTAATTCTTCAACGAAGAACTCAGATGTCAATTTTTGTACATTTTCATTGACTGGTCCATGCACAAGTACTTTGCTGAAGTAATCTCTGATCATTGGATGGCCCCTGTTGATTTGGCAACATCACCCAGAGATGTAACTGGTGGACCGAAGTACGGATCTATCAAATAAACCGAAGACATTGTCCTTTCTTATAGGGACACACTGTGGTAATTCTGATATGAACAGAGTATTCTCTGAACATTTCTGGACAAGGTATCATATGTATATGATACCTTTTATCCATCATCATTCAACCCATCACACATCTCATTCATAAGAGAAAAACATACGACACATTCATTATAGGTAGACGGGTGGGGAAAGGTTCGCCATACCTCACATTCATATCGTACCATATACAATTAATACGAACTCATTTTCAACGCTTAGTCCCGCAGTCACTCCTCTGAGGGGAATCTGTTCGTTTCGGCAACAGCACCAAACTTATCCCGAAATATTGACTTTACCATTACCCAGCGAATTTGGGTTTAAACCACAGCAACTACGTGGATCCCGAAGGAATATCAACCAACTGACCAGTCAGGATATGTTCTGCGGGCAACTGGCCACCCGTCAGATTATGCGGTGCTCTGGTCTGACCTCTTTTCAATCTATGCAAGGACTAAGCCAATTAGTAGACTGTAACCAATTTTTTAGTCCCGGCCAGACTAGAGGTATTGGCCATCTCTTTATACTCCGGGATTACAATAACACTAAGGTGGATGCTTCACCAAGGTAACATGCCCCGGGGGATTAAAATTTACGTGTCATTCATATAAACATTTTGAGAAAAATAGACGGACTATCAAAAAGGGGATTGGCAACTGCCATAAGAATTAAATACAAAATTACGTATATCTTGGAAAATATAATATTTTTTAAACCTAGTATCATTATGAAAGTTTTAGACAAAATGGGCGGACTATAAATAAAGAGCATGGGACCTCCTCATAAATTAAATACAAAAATTCGCATATTCATCAGCACTAGAGTTCTCAAATTTTGCATAGGAATAATGGCTGGCTTGCCCCTCTTAAGAATTAAATGCAATTGGGAATCTATTAGTAATGTAATCCTCAAATTTTGCACAAAGAACTTTGACATTCATGTGAAAATATAAGGAAAATAGTGGACTTTCAATAGGGATAGATTATTTAAGTTTTTAATAGGTTACATTAAAATCCAAATTGACGTTTGGAATAAATAGGCGAACTTGAAATAATTGATGTGGAATATTCTATATAAACACGTATATGGGAAACTGTACAGCTAGACTTTTTAATAAAAATCGTTTTAGGGTAGCAAATCACACGGGGCATTATAAATTGCAATTATTAAATGCAGTTTTAAAAACAAAAATGGAATTTTTTCAAATTTAGCAAAAAAAAATTATGATGCATTTTGTTAATTAAATTTTTGTTATTATTAAATTTAATGGTAATTTGTTTGTTGTATTCTTTAAATTCCATACAAATGAAGAAGGTGACATGAACACAAAATTAAACCTTAATATTGAGTCAAATTTTAAATAAAACAAGACTCGTTTTTCTATTTAAGAAAAAAAATTAATAAAATAAAATTAATTCATCTAATCATAAATTAATAAAGACACAACAAAAAGAAGAAAAAAGTATGCTGACCACTTTTTGAACAATTAATATAAAATTAATTAAATGTTTTTGACGTAACAAATATGAGTGTGCTATTGTCGGCAAAGGGAGAATAATCATTATTAAAAACTGATTTTATTAAAAATGGGGGCTTTTTTCAACAAAAACATATAAATTTAAGTTAGTTTAAATAGCTAATTTACAATAACAAGTATTGACGTTTTATTATAAACTGAGTTTAATCTATGATATTTTACAAAATTTTCGATAAAAAAAAAACATTTAAAAATAATCAAAACTTTAACTAAGTTTAAGTTTAGGAGAGAAAACTCAAAGTAATTACTTTAATCCAAACATAAACTAGGTTTAATTATGTAAAATAAAAGTGTAAAGTGTTTTAACGTAGTTATCACCATCTATAAGTCTATGGCTCGTGTTATTTGAAGACATTTAAAAGGGAGACTAAAATAAATATAAAATAATAAAAAAAATAAATAAATTACATATTAACTTGTTTTTTTTTTGCTGGGAATAAATAATTTGGTACTTAATTATTGGACTTAATTTCAACAGGTTTGTTTTTTGTTGCTGAGACAAATCTGGCAGGTGATAAAAATTCCAATTGTGATTTTTAGCAATATTTCGTTGACATTAATTAGTATTTTTTCACAACAATTTATACGTTTTTATAGCTCTAATAAGTAATTGAAAATTACAATATTAATATATTCATATGTAATTATGTAATAATTTTGAGGTGGTAAAAAATATTGTTTCTAGGCAATTTGCGTATTGATTTTTGGGGAGAAATATCATTTATAACAGGTTAACGTTTTTTGAGAAAAAACAAATTTTACTATTTAAAAATTTATATTTTTACTTAAAACATATTTTTGAAGAAATTTTAATTAATAGAAGTTAATATGATCAGATATGAAGAACCAAACTTTGGCCCCTGTTGGGCTTTTCCTTCCTTCGGGATTCATGTAGTGGCTGTGGTTTAATCCCAAATTCGCGAGGGGAGTAGGTGGCGGTTAAAAGACTGATGCATGATAGAGTCAATATTTCGAGATAAGTTCGGTGCTGTTGCCGAAAACAACAGATAACCCACAGAGGAGTGCCTGTGGGACTAAGCGTTGGAAATGAGTTGGTATTACTTGTATCTGGTACAGGATGAACGTGAGGTTCGGCGGGCCTTACCCCAACCGTCTATGAATGAGATGTGTGCTGGGTTAAATGATGATAAATAAAAGGTATCATATACAAATGATACCATTGAATTTTCCTTCCTTGTCGGGATATGTTTAGAGTTTACTCTGTTCATATTAGAATTACCACAGTGTGTCCCTGTGAGTAAGAACAATGTCTACTGCTTATTGATGGATCGTACTTCGGTCTACCGGTTACGTCTCTAGGTGCTGTTGCCCAATCAACAGAGGTCATCTAATGGTCAGAGCCAATGTACAAAAATTGCCACCTGAGTTCTTTATTGAAGAATAAAGGGGCTATGGTATACCGTTCTCTAGTCTACGCAGGTGCTCACGTTAAAATTCTTGACATTCATCCTCGCCGTATACTTTACATTCGTATATTTTTGCCCGTAATCCTTCACTCACAATACCCCACCAGAAAAAGAACTTCCAAAGAAGCGAAAAAGAAGTACAATTTACTCACGCGAAGTACTGAAAAAGACCTAAAGAAGTGATAATTTTAACACTGGTTTGTCTTAGGAGAGATATAATTTTTTTTTTATTTGATTCCGAATTCACTACATCTAAAGTCATTCGCAGGATGTAATCTTCATGCTCTTTTTTTGGAAGGTATTAGAAGTGAAATTGTAGTATTAAAGAATACAACTAATTTGACTTAAATAATATAAACATAAATAAATAAATTACACGCATCTATCAATCAACTCCTTCAATTTTGCACAAAATTGGATTATTTTCGCTTCTTTGGATGTCATTAAACATCGCTTCAACAGAAGGTAAACAAATTCACTAAGTACTACTTTTGAAGTGGTGATAAATGTTATCATTTTGGAAGTACTTTTCGATTTCTCAGTATCATCCATAATTTACAAACGTTGCTTCAGAAGGAGTATATATCTAACCTTGTCAACTGATTTTGTCCTAATTGTCTCCTGACTCCTGTCAGTAAATATGATTAAACTTTATGTATACATATATATTTCAATTTGATGTCCAGCAGTGATGTGCGTTCCTTATCATCTATGGTTTAATTTTAGGTCAGGAGTTTTGGTCGAACTAAGCGGAACCACAGCTCTTACCTTTTATAATTATTACGACGACAAGCTGCATAGCAGGTCTGGTCCTCAGGAGGCTAATAATCGTGAAAATACCCCAAAATAGCATTTCAATTGAAATCAAACAATAAGAATAACATTTAAAAGATCATCTCCCCAATAAAACTCAGTCTCAGTTATATTTTCAGTACAATATCCACCTACGCACATAAATATTGCGGTGATAAACAATGTTATTATGAGTATATAATTTTTGTATTATCACACACAAGTAGACAATGTTTTTTTTATATTCCCTCCCTACATCAGTAACAAGTACTTCCGTTAAAATGATTTATCTCATGCCAACTAATAAAACTACATAATGTAGCTGTTTAAACTATATATAAATGTCGAATGATCAAACTAGTCGACTGACAAAAACAGACTACATATGTACATACATACGAATACAATATTATGCACAAAAGGTATTTCCTGTTATAAAACTGCAATTTATTTAGTAAAAAAAATTACAAAAAGAAACAAGATTCAAATACTACATACTTGTATCTATAGATACTTTTCCTAGCTGTGTATTGCAGTAGTCCATACATGTCATACAAAATCTCATTTACCAACAGAGACCAACACATGAAAAAAGAACAAATACAAGTGTACTTACCGATATTGTAGGTACACAAGTATGTTTGTTTAATAAATGTCTGTATTTTCCATATAAAGTTTCAAGTATTAAATGCAATTTAAACTAAATTAAATTAATATCCAACCACAACTACTAGATATATACATACACACATGTATACATACATATAACTAATCATCCATAAATGTTTTCATTTCGGTTTGAGCAGAAAATAAGCTTCAAACATAAGTACCCCACAATCATCCATATCATTTCATTTTGAAAATCAACTGATAAATCCATCCGAATCCCAGCCATCCAATCCAACGCGTAAATATAAACAAATAAATATGAACGTGTGTGATACTTATTAACAATTGTATTTGTTTAATTGTATACATTGCTGTTGAATGTCTGAATGTTTTACTCGTATGTAATTGACCTCTTTCAATGAGACGACATTCTTCAACAGTAACAATAACTACAGATTACGGGCGGATTTTTTTTCTGTTCATATAAAACAAATTCTTCACTATTCTGGTAAGGATCATAGCGTTGGTTTGTCCATTTGTAGTATTAATTAAAAAATTGGAAGTAGGAATGTTATAAAATATTTTATAATGGTGATTTTGTCAAATAAAGGTCTATAAAAGAATTTGTTTGATATATTCACTTGTTGGTAGGGTTCTATGAATCAACTTTCGAATAATCGAACAATCGACTTTTTGTCGAAAAAAAATCGAAAAGTCGAAATCGACTATTTTGTTCCAAAAAAGTCGATAACTCGACTATCGTCTGTTAAAAAAGTCGAAAAGTCGACTTTGTTAATAAAAGTCGAAAAAGGTCGATAAGTCGAAAACTCGAAAATTGTAGAAACAAGTCAAAAATAGTCGAAAAATTAAAAAAAGTGGAAAAAATCAAAAACTCCAAAATAGTCAGGAAAACTCGAAAAAAGTAAAAAAAAAATAGTCGGAAAAAAGTCGAAAGAAGTCGAAAGAAATCAAAAAAAAAAATCGCAAAGTCGGAAAAAGTTGAAAAAAATCGGAACAAGTCGAAAAAGTCGAAAAATGTCGAAAAATCGACTTTTCATAAAATGCAAAAAAACGAAAAGTCGATTTTAACTAAATGAAAAAAGTCGTCTTTTCGTTTCAACTTGTTAGCTACGAAACAAGGGGTTTCATATATCAATGTTAAATCTTAAAATATGTTTGGAAGAAACAAGTCGCACAGTTGGAAAAATTAGTACAATTGTACTTTTTCCGGTACAATTCGACCTTCAAAAGTACCCAGTAAAATATTTTGGTAATAAGTAGTTATGTAGTTATTTCATTATGAAATTTGATACGATCGGATTCAAAAAAGGACATTCTTAAATGCTATTTTGTATAATCATATCAGCAAAAGCTATATTTTTAAAATTTTATAAGCTCAACTATTATATCTATATAAGCATTTGTGTCAAAATGGGCAGATATACAGAATTCTCAAATTTTGTATGAACAACAATTGAATCCTAAAATATTAAAGTTCGTATATTTGGACTGCAGAAATGGGTCCTCCTTTTTTTACAAATAGATTTTGTATCAATATAATCATTTGGTTAAAGCATAAGTCGACTACCAATAGTGGGCGTGACACCTCATATTACAATAAAATTGGAAATTTCTGGGAACCTATAACTGCTAGAACCAAACAAACTTTTTGATCATATATTTTCCATATAAAACAATTTTTAAAAATTTCAAAATGAGCACTATCTTTTCCGCATAGTATAGTCGTACATGACCGTTCATATGACACCCTACACCAGATATTAATATTAAATGTGATTAATTTTTCATACAAAAGTATTTATCTTTAATATAATCTTCTTTTCGATACATTTAAACAGTTTATGATCGAAAAACTGATTTTCTGAAAGAGGGTTTATATGGGGGCTAGGGACAAATACGGACCGATAACATTTTGTGATTAGATTTATATTTTTATTATATTTATATTTGTGATGAAATTCATCACGATATAAGTAATTATATGTATGTGCGTGAATTTTGGACATTCAATTCATATTCTGAAGGGGACTTTGTATGGGAGCTAGGATCAAAAGAGCCCTGATTTTTATAAAATTTGGCAAGGTCATCAATGCTTATATAAAACTTATTCGTGTCGATGTTTATCCAATACAGGTTTATTTGACATAATTATTAGCCTAAAGGCTCTTTTTTTGTTTATGGGGGCTAGGTGAAATAATGGGCTGATTTTAACCACACTTTTTTCCCCACTTTAAGTAGTGTAGGGTATAAAAATACGTCGAAACTTTTTCCCGATTTTTTTTAATAAAAAAAATATATAAACAAGTATCATTGTTAGATGTATGACTTTTACAGGGGGAAATGCAATAATATGAGCTACAGGTTATCCCTTTTCTAATTTAGTACCCATACCCGACATGGATGATTTTAGAAAAATCGATTAAGCGCCAAGATGTCAAGACTAAAAAGCAAGTGCTTACAAAATACATGATTTTGTAAGTCATGTAGTAGTCCTTTAAAAGTAAGCTATTGAGTAAGTACAAACTGCATATCATTATATAGAAAAAAATTAATAAATAGTAGTGAATTTAACATTCGTCGTATTTCAAAATAAATTAATTTGTTTACATTTTGTTTATAAAATTTAAATATTTTAAAGTTCATCCAGTGATTTAAAGTCATGTAACGATATCAGCCAAGACTTGGGAGATAATGGAAGTTTTTTTTAATTTATTTTTATACTTTATTATTAACAATTAAAACTGTACTACAACCATGATAATGTGTTAATAAATGAATTATACTTTACAATATTGTGAATGAGCGTGTAAGTATATATTAAATGATTACATGTTGAAAATAGGGTTTAATGACCAAAAATATTCCTATATACATATGTAAGTATATACATGTAAATTACTACAACTGTGCAACAGACCTCCAGATTGAGCAATTTGGGATCAATAAACTTTTTTTTCGAGTTTAAAGTACGACTATGGATTACTCTTATAAAGTTTAAATACAGATTTTAAATATTTTTCGATATAGTTAAGAATTGAATAAAATTGTCATTACAAATACAAATTTAGTTAATCATTCTAGTTTAAGAATCACTAGACTTATTCATGTTCTTTTTTTTATGAACACTAATGTTAATCACTGCATTCATAAATGATCACTAAAATTATTAATAGTTTATTACAAAAATTTTGTATGTAAAAATTTTAAACTTTATGAATGCAGGGAATGATTTTTAAATCATTCCTTTTTGGTTTATGAAAAATAAGAAGAAAAATACAATTTGTATGTATTAAATAAGTAATTTAAAGTATAAATTATTGCGGGTATTTTGTAAATTAAATAAAAATGATTCCCTTATTTTGTATTGGATTATTTATTTAAAATTACAACAAATTGAGTGCCGAGTGTGATATTATGTAATTAATTTCTAATTTTTATTGCAAAATTATACAAAAACCTGTCACACTTAATACTAGGAAGTTAAAAAAAGCAACAACAACAATGCGAACAGAAATGTTTGTCAACATTACAAACATGGAGCTTTTAAATAAATGGTTATAAAAATATATTTTAATAAAAACGTAATGGAAAAAAAATTAATTAAAGAAAATTGTGTACTTTTTATTTTTATAATTTTTGTTAACTTTAGTAATACATTTATTTTGTCATCTGGCAAAAATTTTAAACACAAAAAATATATTAAATTTACAAATGAAAAAAAAATATAATAATAATATTAAATCAACAAAACAAAAAAGTGCTGAGTTGTTCAGCACGCGACAATTATTTGCCAATTTTTTTTTGTTTGTCTTGCTGACGTTGTTGTTCACTCGTCGTTTGTTTTATTAACCCATTGTTTTTTTAATGTGATTTTAATATCGAAACATAAATTAATTTATATTTATTATGGGAAAATAAGAAAATGTAAAAGTAATTTCTTTATACAGATAAGAATTTATTGAAGGAGTTAAAGTTTTAAAATTAACAGAACGTGTATCCTTGTGGTGGTATGGTGGTATTCTATGTATTTAATCACAACTATGTCAAGAGAATTATGCTTTTTAACAAGTGATAGTGCTATATTTAAATGTGCCGAATCTTAAATACCTTCAACCAGCTATTTTTATACCCTACACCACTTTAGTGGGGAGGGTTTATTGGGTTTGTGCTGATGTTTGTAACATACAAAAATATTCGTCCTATACCCACCTTAAAATATACCAATCGGCTTAGAATCATTTTCTGAGTCGATTAAGCTATGTTCGTCCGTCCGTCTGACTGGCTGTCCATGTAAACCGCAATGTACAGGCCGCAATTTTCAAGATAATTGGATGAAATTTGGCACACACGCTTCTTTTGGCCCAAGGTTATTGAAAATGGTTAAAATCCGTCCATTGTTTCGACTAGCCCCCATACAACCGTACCCCCCAAATAGGGCATTTTGGCTTATAATTAATTTAAATGATCTATTATGTTAACAAAAGTCGACAAAACTTAGTTTTATAGAACTTTAAATGACACTACCGATTTTTGTAATGATCGGGCTTCATTTGACCCTATCCCCCATGCAAACTCCCCTTCAAAAAATGACTTAAAGGTCAAAATTCACTTACAAACACTAATAACTCTTTTAAATTCTACATAAATAATATTGAAGAAGACTTAACTCCCCCTACCAAAATTTTAAGGATAGGACCATATTTTGCCCTACTCCCCTTTAAGCCCTCTTAAAAAAATCTCTTTTTTTGCCAAAAAAAATCTCTTTTTTTGCCAAAAAAAAGTAAAAATATTCCGAAATAAAGTTAAAAAAACAAACCAAATGCTTTATTTTTTTAAATAATCCCCATTTTTAACATACATACTGACTGGTGTAGGGTATCATATGGTCGGCTACGTTCGACTATACATTCATACTTGTTATAATAATATTTTTGTAATTGTTCAAATCTTTGTAAAATCAGTTTTCTAATATTTTTGAATAGAAAAAGCCAAGATTTAAATAGCTTAAATTTGTTACAAATGCATAATTTATAGAACATTACAAACATCATTTTCTTTTATATATTAATTGCGCCCTAAAATATGCTTTTGATATATAATAATTTGTAGTTTTGAATGTGTGTGAAAGTGATCCTTAAGCCGGTTTTACACGATGACACAAGTAATATGATCTGTCAAAATTGTATGTAGAAGAGTAAGATTAGGATCGTCTAAACGCAATATGTAATCACATAATGAAATTTGACAGGCTCTCTTCATCTCTTGAAATGATAAAAAAACAAGCAGGTCGCATTAGATCAGGGATGTATTTTTATGTAAACATATACAAAAAAAATGAAAAAGCTGTTTCCATCTTACTTTGTTGTTGTTTTATACCAATCGTGTACACACAGAAAAAATATCAATTATACGACTTCTATTCTCTTTTTTGTTATACGGATGGAATTTCATTAGACTTTACGAACGTAAAGTGTGATCGTGTGAAGTGCGCTTTATATGGGAAGTGAGAACAATTATAAATGTTCGTTAAACAAAATCTTGCACTACGAAATTTTTGTGTCAAATTTTGTAGGGATATCAATATTTGAATATGATTGAACTTTATTTCTGAAGAGAAACTTGTACGGAAGCTATAACCTAATGTGAGCCGATCAGAAAAAAGCTTTTACGGTAACATTTCAGTATACAAAAGTAATATTTGTATTTTGTGATTTTCGTGTATACAAAGTCCTCACACGAGGAGCTATGACCTAATGTGAGCCGATCGGAAAAAGTTATGAAAGTTTTGAACCGATTCCGCAAATTTTCAACCGGCGTGAAGCTGGAGAGAGACAAAAGTGTGATGATTTTCATAGAATTATGTTGCACAGTTTTTTGAAAATTAAATTAAAAGGTGTAAAAAATCGATTTTTTTTACGTTACTTTTAATTTTAATGTAAACCTATTTTGCTCATTTTTAACACCAAACTGCGTAGGAAAAAAGTGAATCTTTTGTCCGAATTTTAATAATTTACTTAGCTAAGTTTTACATGAACGTGTTTCATACAGACAGATGGACGGACATAACTAAATCGACTTAGAATTTAATAAGAACCGTGTGTAACACGAAATGATATACCCTGTATGTGGTGGGAGTATAAAAACATTCATATAAGCACTTTTTTAATGTTTTTAAATCCTAATTAGTATTTTTTTATTTTTATATATTTATTTAATACCTAGGTACGAAAAATGTTAAGAGCGAGATACAAAATTTTTAAATGCAAAAAAGTTTGATTTTATTTTCCTAACGTATTTTTGTACAATTTGGTTCTTAGAAACGGATACTTTGTAAATTTTTCAGTGTGGAATATGTTTGTCTTGTTTGGACAGGAGTTGTATATAATCATTATTCCAAATGTCTATAAATCACCAGATTTAATCGAAATAATACTTTTTAATATTATATATTATATACAAATCAGTTAGTTTGTTTGTCAATTAGTTAGTTTGCAAAGTTTTATATACATCAAATCAGAAATACTTAATACACCTAAGCCTCTATCGTGCCTATTGTGCGCACCCAGCACCTCCTGTCAACCAGACTTTAACACTAACCTACCAAAGGCCAATGAGAATTAAAAATCATAAAATCTTTAAAATGTAGGCAAAAAGTGGTCCATATGACTCTTGTACGGACAATGGAAGTAAAAAAATTTTGTGGAAATTAGGGCGGGGTTATGCCTAACTCTCATATATATAGAAATATAGAAAAATTATTACAATATTATTGAAAAAACGTTGACCGAAGTGAGCCAAATTGAGTTGAATAGTTAAATAACACTTTAAAAAAATCGTAAAATTGGGTATTATTTTCGGGCATTTTATTTGTTGATTAAGCAATAAATTATTAAAGTTTAATAATATGATTTTAAACTTCTCGAAAACATATCTGATAGAATTTTTGAAAATTTGGATCACGCAGATATCTGAAAAATTTATTTCAATAGACATGCAGGCAAATAGAATGCTTTAGCGAATTTGTCGTCTCTACCTTTTTTCGAAGGTAGACTATCGAAATTCATTGCGAAATTTTTTAATCAATTTTCAGCCGATAATACCCAGCAAAAAGAACTTCCAAAAAAGCGAAAAAAGAGTACAATTTACTCCATGGATGTACTGAAAAAGTGATGATTTTAACACAGGCTTAATATAGAAGGGATGTCCTTTTTATTTAATTCCAAATTCACTACATCCGAAGTCATTCTCAAGAAGTAATTTTTATGCTCTTACTTGGCAGTTATTCGGAAGTGAAATTGTATTATTATAGAATACAACTAATCTGACTTAAAAAATATTATCATTAATACAATTAATAAAAAAGAAGTCCAAAAATAAAATGTTTTTATCTCACAAAAAAGTAAGAATAAAACATATATATTCAGCATAGAAAAAATAGAATTATTTTCGCTTTTTTCGGAAGTCATTAAACATCACTTTCACAGAAGGTAAAAAATCACTAATTGCTACTTTTGAAATAGTGATAAATGTTATTCTTTTGGAAGTACTTTGCTTTATTTTTGCTGAGATACTAGTAAAATATGTAATTCGTCATCCCTTTTAGCTGGTATGTATATCCGACAAGTGTACAGGATATCCGGAATAAAAATCGTTTAATATTTATACAAAAATGTGAAAATTTTAATTAAAACAAAATCAATTCGATTGTGGTTTTACCACACAATCGTTTGAAAGGGATGTATGTTTGTAATGATTTTCATACAATAACTATAACAATATTGTAATCTTTAGAAAGAAACCCATAACAAACAATATTAATTTGCATATACAACCCAAAAAGGATTAAATTTAAACAATAACACTTTACAACAATAAAAAACGGAATCTGTTATTCTCAATTATATAAAAGATTGATTGTGTGTATGTAATTTTAGTAAGTATTCAATCACACAATTTGCAAATTATTATAATTAATATTTAAAATGACTGTTTACTTGTACATGCTCGAATATTGACAAAGCATTTAACCTAAACTCACACACCCTCCGATTTAAAAATAAAATTATAAAATATTTTTTTTTATTATAGCGGAACTACAAAATGACTGAATTAAGATTAGATTGAATTTATTTAATTTTTTTTATTTCAATCATTGAACTAAAATTGAATCATAACAGGAACATTTATTTAGTTTAGTTTTATGAATTATAAACATTTAAAAGAATTAAAAAAATATATATGTACATATAGCTCCAAGTAAAATTCTCATATTACATATTTCAGAGCCAAGGTTTTTACAATTGTCGTTGCAATTGCTAGAGCAGGCCACTCTAGTCTGCTGCAGTCGCTGTTGGTGTTGGAGAACATGAATATTTCAAATGTATTCGATTTGTAGCTCAATTTGTTTGTATTGAATTTAATTTTTCTATAATGAAATGCAATATTCTATTTTTTATTATTAAACAACAATAACAACAACTGCAAAAAAAAAACAAATTACAAAATCATTGACTTTGAACTTTGATTTTTAAGGCGAAAAATTTTTTCTAAGATTTTCCGGTATTTTTATACATGATTGTGCTTTATTCTCTCTACTAAACATTTATCAGCTGTTTGAAATGTTTATTTTCTATTTTAACTTGTTTAGATGTGATTTTAGCACAAAACAATAAGATTAAATTTTTTATATTATTATTTAATACTGCTGTAGCTGCTGCTGTTGTCTGGCCTAAAATAAATGTCAAATTCACAAACACCAATACTCAAAGAGATATTATTATTTTAGCACAAACTCATCTGGTTGTTTAACTGGTTTTGGGGCAAAAATTCTAGTGATTAATGGAGTCAAGCTGTATGCTTATACTACACGTATCAGAGTGTAATAGACATTTTAATAGATTTTAATTAAAGTAGGAGTATATATTATCTTGTCAAAGTTATTAGTTACTGTACGTTGATTTAAGATATCTTATTAAGAAAATAATATGTTTTAAACGATTTTATCAATTGCGACGTACTATTTTATTCGATATACATAATGAACTGATAGTTGGGAATGTCTAAGAATTTATTTGTATTCAAATACTTCTGTCACAAAAATGTTTTAATAATTGTTTTTACAAAAATGGCATAATTTTTTCCCTAACCTGGACCCAATATCAAGAATTTCGAAAATACTACACAGAAAAAACTGAAAATAAGTTTCAATTATAAAAATAATTGTATCAAGCAAGTTTTGCACCTTTAACCAAATTAACCAATTAGCAAATTTGTAAAAAAATAAAAAAATATTTTTTTTTCAAATAACGAATTATTCAGAACAATTAATGTCAATAATTAAGACAAGATTTAACATTGACTAATACATTAATTGTATAAATTAAATATTTAATAAATATAAAAAGTGAATTTTTTATTAATTTATTAATCAAATAAATTAAACTGTTTGGTAGAAAATCGTTTAAAAATCAATTAAGAATGTAATGAAAACTATCAAATTATTAATCGATTACACACAAAGTTAAAGGAATACTTGACCTTTGACAATACGTTCAGCATTTACAAAAAATATCACTTTATTGTCACAATTGAATATATAAAGTGTTTCATAAATAGTCAAGAAACTTAAACATTGACTAAACTAAAATTGAAAAGTAGACAAGAAAAATTGTTTCAACCAATTAAATAATTAATCGAATCAATTAAAAATTAAATCAAAATTGTACACTTTTAATTGTACAGGCTTTAAACAATGAGATAATTAAGACAAATAAAAATTTGTTTAAATGAAAATTAAAAAAAGAGAAGAACATGTTAATTGAAAATAAATTACCGATATTTTTTTATGTATACAGAGTTATTAAAAATAAACTAGATTGGGCATTGCAGCACTGAACAGCAGTTCTACGAGCCTAAGACACTCTTTTTATGATAGACTAGCTTACCCTGGGGGCTTCGCTACCCAATCAAAATACAATTAAAAATGTAATGTAATGTCCCCCATATAGAATATTATTCATTTTACACTGTGTATGTTTAGTTTCTATATTCAAAAAGTATCATTTGAACAACAAAAAAATCCCCAAAAAAAAGATGCCACTTGTAGATTTTCTTTTATTCCCCCTCGAAAATTAAGTTCACAAAATATTCCGCAGGTATAACTCATGCGTTTCAAATCTGCATTCATTTGTTTCTGAAAAATTGTACTTTTAAGAAATACCAAACAATTTTTCCGAACTTCCCAGCAAAATCCCCGGTAAGTAGGCAAGTAATTTTTGTTCGACGATGACCAAAAAATAACTAGTTACAAATCAGCTTACCCGACTTTTCCGGATTTAAAAATGGTTTTACAGTTTTTTCGTGTTTGCTTTTTTATTCTCTTACTCAATGCCCCATTCTATCTTAGGGTTCTATAAATCGACTTTCAAATAATCGAACAATCGAATATTTTGTTCCAAAAAAGTCGATAACCAGACTATCGTCAGTGAAAAAAGTCGAAAAGTCGACTTTGTTAATAAAAGTCGAAAAAGGTCGAATAAAATCGAAAAAAGTCGAAAACTCAAAAATTGTAGAAACAAGTCAAAAATAGTCGAAAATTTTAAAAAAGTGGAAAAAAGTCAATGACTCTAAAATAGTCGGAAAAACTCGAAAAAAGTCCAAAAATAGTCGGAAAAAGTCGAAAATAGTCAAAAAGTCGAAAAAGGCGAAAAGGAAAAAAGTCGAAAAGTTGAAAAATCGACTTTTCATAAAATGCAAAAAGTTGAAAAGTCGACTTTTAACTAAATGAAAAAGGTTTAAAGGTTTAAAAGAATTTTCGTTTCAACTATAGAACCCTATTCCACCTGGCATGGTTTTCACACAAATGTAAATATCATCGTTTCTTGAAAAAACTTCCAAAATCGACTACGGTTAGAAACAGTAACTAATTCCTTATTAGACATACGCTATATAGACAATTGACTATAACTACATAACCTACAATACTCATTACCAAAATCTGAAAATATTTTACTTGGTTGTTCCTATAGTGAAATTATTAACCGAATCCCAAAAGAATATAACAATACCAATAAATAAACTATTTCAAAATTTTATAAAAATTGGCTCAATGTTTTTTTAATTAAATTAAATTTCCCGTTTTCCCTTTTTTGGTAGATTTTTTTTCTCAAATATTTTGTTTTAATAAATATTACAGAGTTATAACACCCTGTAACAATTATGAAAAAAAGCTTTCACACATGGAAAAGTTGATACACATGTGAAACTAGATCCCATTTATAGCAATTCGGCGTGTTCGAATTCTTATAAAGGACTATTTATATCTATTGTATGATGCTAATATTGATATCAAATGAAAGCTGGGAATCAGTAGGTTCTACCTATATTATTTATTTGACTCACTTAGAAAAAAATCGTAAAATATATTAAATTTAAAAAAAAACGTCCTATTTTTGAAAAAAAAATTAAACTTCTTTTTTGTGACAAATTTTCCTTATGCTTTTATTTCATTTTTAATCCTGATTGAAATAAATCATATTATTTCAAAGCAAAGATTCTTAGCTTCATTTGATATTAATATTAATACCACCTATTTTATATAAATTTGGAATTCCATTTTTTAAAATTCTGTTACAGGAGCATAAAAGAGCTGATTTTGAAAAACTGAGTACACAAAATTATTACTAATGGTCTACAGTTTACTGTACACATACATGTGTGAAAATGACTGTTGCACGTTGTAATAGGTATATGTATCTAATAAGAATACGTAATAAATCAAAAAAGTTTTCTTAATGTGCTAAAAAAATGTACCAAAAATACAGTTTTCTCCCAAACACCCAAAAAGGACTGAATTTTAAAAGTCTACGAGACATATGTCTTATAAGTTTGAAAGACGTGTCCAAAATATTTACAAAAATGTTCACTCAGTTCTTTATCTCCTACTCTTGTCTTCCACTAGAATTTCTCCTTTTCTATTCTCTTGAATTGTATTTCAATCAAGAACCTCCATTACAGGTCATGTCCTGCCAGAAAAATGCATTCGTAATGAACTCGTCGAACCAGGAATCAATTGACTCTTTAAAATCCTTTTGTTTCAGATACCGTCATAGTGAAACAACAAATTACCGATCCAATACGACTCGAGTGGTTTCTATGCAAGAAATGGTAAAGTGTGAACAGCTGACACAACAATGATAAATTGCCCTTTAGAATATGACTTTAACGCTCATTACTGGCGTAAAAATACAAGTACAGCGATTTAATTCGACACAAATAAGTTTCATATAATCCAAAATCTTATCTGCAAAATTTTTTGGGGATCGGTCCATAATTGACTCCCCATATAAGGTCATCTTCAGAAAATGACATTGGCGCTCATTACTGGCTTCGAGTATAGCTATAGAAAATTTATCTACTAAATTAATGAGGATCACTCCGAAATTGACCCTACCCCTCATATGATGAAAATTACTTTAACGCTTTGATATAAATAAGTTTCATATGAGCCAAAATTTCTCTACTAAATTGTATCAAGATCAGTTTGTAATTGACCCTACCCCTATATTAGACCCCCTTCAGAGATGGAATTTAAAGCACATTACAGGCTTAATTGAACTTCGATACACAGAGTTAAGTTTCTTACAAGCCAAAATCTCATAATAATTTGAATAATACGATTTGATTGTGGGTGGGTACTTGTTTAATTTTAAAGGCATATTTAATACATTTAAAACACTTTTTAGAACATATTTTTGTTTTCCCTGCTAATAACATTAATTCCATAATTTTTACAATCTCCTCAAAGGACTATTTCAAAAAATTTTATATATTTATGAAAAATACATAATTAAATTTTACAAATTATTTTTTTTTTTTCTTTAATAGATTTGTAATTTTTCCTTAAATACCTTTCAATTTCAACATGAAATATTTATGTTAAAATTTTATACAAAAATGCCGTAATCCCTTTCGCTTTAATTAAATCGTAATATTTATCTGATTACATTTTCAGAAACCTTTAAGTAGTAAATGTAAAATTAAAAAAAAATAAAATAAAACAATCTACTGTTACTATTTTGCTGCTTTATATTAAATGTAATCTGTTCATGTCTTTATGAATTAATAATCTTAATAATAATAATAATTTATTGTAGGTTTTTCTTATTTAATAACAAGATTAAAGTTTAAAATAAAATCTACAACAATAACAAACAAAATAAAATCCATGTAATAATTGAAATCGATAGACAAACAACTGACTAACTGGCTGACTGACTAGTTGGTATTATTACTAGACAACCTTTTTTTTATAAATAAGTATATATATTTTTGTTGTTTTCTTAGACGGAATAAAATATTTATTATTTGCAAATTGATCCATAAATTAATAAACAATTGAAAAGACGTTAACAAGTGTTTACTTATTAAATATTACTACTAGTATCATTGTTGTTTTTGTTATAGTTTTTTATTTATTTTGTATTGAAAATATAGTTTTATACAAATATGGTAATTTATTAATTACAATTATATATTTAAATAATATATATAATTAAACCATTATTTAATCAATGGTTCAAATGTGTTCAAAGAAACAACTTTATTTTTGTGTAAATTTTTTTGAAATTAATTTTAATTAAAAGCATTTTATTTAAAAAAAAATCAAAATGTTAATTGATTCTTTTTGTGGCTAACAATTTATATTAATTTTTTTTTAAATTAAATGTGTGTTTTTGTTCGTTTCAGGAAATTTTTGCTTAAGGTCAAACAATTGGTTTCGAAATTTGTTGATATTTATTTAAACAAATTGTAAAAATGTAAAACCAAATTTGTTGTAAAAATATGAAATGCAGAGATAACAATACAATTTGTTTTAGAAAAATTAAAAAATATGCTATAAAAATGTTGGAAATATGCAAAATATATGCAATTTAAAGCAAAATATGCAATTTATGCATTTATAACAAAATATGCGACGACAAATCGATGGCATTTTGTAGCACATTCTTTGATTCGAAAAGAAAACTACTTAAAAGTTATTTTTAGTTACTGGCTACAGACATGCATTGGCATAGAAATCTTTGCCCTGATAATAATACATTACAACATGTGGTTTCAAAGGCGATCATGGAATTTTGAAAATATTTCGGAAATCTTTTACTATTTAAATTAATGGCCCGGGAACATGTTACTTTCATTTTCTATATTACAATGTCTTCTCACAAATTGGAGATATTGCAATCACCGAATAGAGGAATGCTACCGATGCTTAGGATCGATCAAAAGCTTCTATCTGACATCCTGTAGAAACCAAAAGCCCATCGTTTTTTATATTTTTAGGATGAGCAAGTGATTTTTTCCAATTCACACATAAAGGGTTAACGAAAGTTCCACCTTAAATAAAAGTGTTTAGGAAGCACGAGACTTTTGTTCGACCCTTTTTAAGTAATACTAAATTTAATTAAATTCAATATACATTAATTAATACATAAAATATCAATGGCAAGCAGACGTTACTATCGATCGCCAGACTGTCTCTATTTATATTATTCATACATTCTACTCATGTAATGATCTTAGTATCTGTATTCATAGAATTGATTTGATAGTCAATACCGCCCTTATTACTGAAAAAAGATTTTATTATTAGGTGGCTACTATTATTAACTATTGTAACGACAGCGACGACTGCCACTTAAAAACTCGTAATTTTTTGTTTTAATGAAATCGAAAGTTTTTATTTTAATTAATTATTACAATTTTCCCTAGACAGTCTGAACACAAAACTGTTCTGGAGGTATACTACTGTTGGTAGGTAAGGTTGTGTTCTTCATATTAAAATCACTACTACAGATCACTGTAGTACATGTGTTAGTGTTATTAATTTTTTGCAATTTAAATTTATTTTATTTCATTATTATATTTTCTTCAATTGACAGTTTAATACAAATGTAAACTAGGTTTGGCATTTGTTGGTAATTGACGTCATTTGTAAGTTACATTTCATTATAGTATAAATAATTTGTAAAAGATTCAAAAACACATACACTCAGACGTTAGATGTTGTCTTAAAGGTCCATAATGTTTAAATACAAATTAATTGTTATAAATTAGATTTTTTTTTATTTCTTATACATTTTTCAAATCAAGAAATCATCTCTTTATGGAAACAATGTTGCATTTTATAGACATTAAAATACTGTGTTCCGAGTTAATTAAGTATCTAATATTCATCTATCTTATATCTACTTTATATATACAAATTAATGTATTTGTTTGTATCTGTACACAGAAAAAATTATCGGTAGTTTTTTTTTAATTAGCATGATTTTCTTTTTCTTTAATTTTTATTTAAACAAATTTTTATTTGTCTTAATTATAGACTTGTTTAAATCCTTAGTGTTCAATTTTGATTAAAGTTTTAATTGAATCAATTAGTTTTTTTATTGGTTGAAAACATTTTTCTGTTTCTATTTTAGTGTTTTTTATATTTTATTTTGAATTTGTGTGCTAGAAATATTTATAATTCCTAAATAGTCAATAAAATTTTAAATTTTAAGTAGCTTTACAATTTATAAAACCCTTTATATATTCATTTGTAACAATAAAGTGATATTTTTTGTAAGCGCTGAACGCATTGTTAAAGGTCGAGTTGTGTGTAATCGATTAATAATTTAATTGTTTTAATCACCTTCTCTACCAATCAGTTTATTTCATTTGATTTATAAATTAATAAAAAATCAGTTTTATATATATTAAATATTTAATATATCCAATTAATGAATTGAACAATGTTAAATCTTGTTTCAATTATTGATATTAATTGTTCTGATAAATTCGTTTTTTGTAAAAAAAAAAATATTTTTATTTTTTTACAAATTTGGTAATTAATATCATCCTTTGGATTGTAGATGCAAAACTTGCTAGATACAATTATTTTAATAATCGAAACTTATTTTCGGTTTTTTCTGTGCACATATATGTATGCATTTTTGTTTGAAGTTTACAACCGTCTAAACCAGAGAAGATCAATATTGTCATTACATAGCACGCGTGATAGGGTAAGAAAATTCTGCTGACGCTAAGTTTTTAAACATACACTATAGGTTTAATTCTTCTTCTTTTTAAAATGAGCAATATCAGTTGGTTTGCTCTCAACCTGAAAAGCATAATCAAATCAGTTGCTGGTCAGCACTTGTCGAAGCAAGGTCTGTGCGCGGCGTTTTTAAAATACACACAGAAATACAACAACAAAATTTTGAGAAAGCCGAATTAATGTATGAGAACATGAGAGAATATTTGATAGTTTTTGATATATAGACTTTGATATACGCTGGCTGTCAAAATCCATAATAAATATTTGACAGTTAGCGTATAGTTTGTAGTAATTTTATTAGTATACTTTTAATTTGAATGGAATTTTGTTCTCTGCTGCTTTACTAACACAAATGAAAGTATGATAGCCTATGGTAGTATGTGCTTGAGCAACACTGGTCTAAACGAATAAATCTATTTAAGTACAAGTTTCACAGTATGTGCGTTCCTATCTATTGTCTGGAAGAAAAAACGGGCTATTATTATTTTGAAATTTAAAGTGGGCAAGTTGCCACGCACACTCACTAAATTTGGGCGTGGCAAACATCCCATGTTTATATAGCTATAGCTAAAACCAAATAACCTTATTTTGGAAAACAGCCATGTAAGTATTTGCCTAATAAATAGGTGGATCTCGGGCGAAGTGGTCCCTTCGATATGTATTAAGTACAAACTACTGGGAAAACTAAACTTAAATTTTTCACGAACTTTTTTGACATGCTTGTAAGCATTAGTCTAATAAATACAAAAATTCGTATATCTGAGAAACCGTTATAGCTAGAATCCTCAAATAAGGTTCACGATCATTTTGGGAACAGGTTTATGTTTTTATGGCTTCTACTAGAATGTGTTCACTTTTGGTCGAATAAATTAAATTATGAGTCAATCAGCGCTTGTCTACTAAAGAAATGGCAGTTTTTTTATTTATGTTGTTTCTGGGGTGGCGAAGTACACCGGGAACGTATATACATAATGAAAGGTTGGTAATATTTGAAATAACCTGCCTTTAACGAAATTTTTATACAAATCTTTATTTATCAAGGAAATTCAATCAAATATATGATATATGTATGTATCAACATGTAACAATTAAGAAATTATAGTCGGTCTTGACCAATCGTATAATACACTACACAAGTTAAACGAATTTAAATTAAATGCCTTCCATATATTTATGATATTTATTTATTTTTTGACCTAAAAAGGCCAATTATTGATAAAAAAAAAAGAATTTTCTTAGAGAGGCTTTATATCGGAACTGGGGAAAAGGTGGGCACATCCATACGTTTAAATAAAATGTATTTATCCAGAATTGTGAACATTATCGGAAACATTCTTAGTGTGAGGGTGAAGTAACACTGGATTTTTACAAAATTTGGCAAGGTTATCATACATAAGTATAAAACTTAGTTTTACCGCTTTTTGTCGAGATACAAGTATATATACAAGTATCTAAATTGACTCAGAAAATGATTCAAGGCGATTAGTATACTTTGCAAAAACATAATATACCAATTCAAGTGGTTTAGGGTATAATGAAGCTACATTATAAAATGCGCTTTTTAATATTTCCAGAATTTTTAACAAATGTAATAAATGTAGTTTTCCTTTTGATGTATTTTTTAACAATATGTCGAAATATGGAAAATAATATTTTAAAAATATGTTTTAAGGACGTTTATTGTTATTTTTTATTAATGAATTTTAGTTTTTAAAACTTAAAATCATGAATATATAACAATATATATTTATATAAGATTTAATAAATAATAATAAGTATATAAATATGAAAATAAAAAAATTAAAAATTACCTGTATTTATTTAGCTGCATTTTTAAATATTATTATATTTTATTGTTATTATTTATACACAGGTCTACAAAACAATAAAAACTTTTTTTGGAAAATATTTCTCAAAAAAAAAATAAATTTAAAAATATTAGAAAATGTAATTAAACAAAATTTTATAATTAAGAGATATATAGAAACAAATTAAGAAATCATGATTATAAACAATTATTATTTAATTGCTTAGGGTATCAAGGCAAAAAAAAAAAAGAATTGATATTGAAAATTTTCAGTCAAATAAAATATTAATAGAATTTATTAAATATGTAATAAATGTTTTAACGCACATATATATGTTTTTTAAGGAGGTGATTAATGCAAATCAAATATTATTTTAAAGAAAATATCAATATAGTTAATAAAAAACTAACTGACAATATTTTTTTCTCTACACAAAATACCAAATTTTGGGAAGATTATTGATTTATAATAGAACATTTTTATAAACTGAAGCAAATTTTTCAAAAATTATTTAATATTTAATTTTAATTAAAAATAGTTTGAACAAGTTTTTATTGAATTGTGTGACTGTGTTATTTTGTTTTATAATTCCGAAAATTATTTTATTTATTCATTTATTTATTTTATTATATTTTTAAACATTTTATTTAAAACAAACTAATTTTATTTAAATATAAAGTCAATTTAACTATTGATTAATTTAGTCCTATCAAAACCCGTATCGGATTAGCTAATTTTAAACACTCACATACACTGCACGATTCACCGGCGATCAGTTACAACGGGCAACGAGCGAACGATTTTATATGATACAAACCGACGAAAGCATAAAAACGAACGATAATTTATTTTTTGATATTAAAAATTTGCATGTTATGTTCTATTTAAAAATTTTGTTCAACTATAATAAATTTTATTCTTCCAAAAAGAAAAAACAAGAAACTCATTGTTTATTTATATTTTTCACTAGTTTTTAAGTTAAATTTTACAAAAATAATTAATTTATTTTATAAAAAAATATTTTTTTGTATAATTTTTGCTGTGATTAAATTGATATTGAAAATTAAACTAAAAAGGAGCAAATAATAAATAAAACAATTAATGAGAACATTACAGTTAATTTTGTTGTAGTAAAAAGTTGTAAGAAACAATGAATAAAAGGAGATGCAATTCGGAGAACAAGAGAGAGAGGTAAAATGCAGAGTTGCCCTAGTCGGAAAAAATTAAAGAAATTACAAACATTAATACTTGTTTACAATTGGGATTAAAATTGTAATAATATGATGTACACATTTATTTATGATCTTTGGTGAGATTTTAAGAATGCTGGATCTACGTGTGATTTTAGGTGACATCAGTCAAATATTTTTTGGATGTTGAAGCTGGTTTTGTTTTGTTGTACAATAGTATGATCTTATGCGCACATATACACCTACATATACACATGCTCATACATACACAAAAACATACATACATACATACAACCAAACAAACGTACATACCGAAATACAGGCACAACAGCAATAAATCACCCATACTACATCATACATACCAACAGACAATAAGAAACTATACATCGAACAATATGACACACATACAGACAACCATACAAACAAACATACGAACTGACACACAAGCAAGTAAACAAACAGACATCTAAGCATATTGAGTAACATTCAAACAAAGCTGCAGAGTCGAAATTTATAAAATAACAACAGCAATAAAACATGCATATTACATCATACATACCAACAGACAATAAGAAAATATGCATCCAACAATATGACATACAAACAGACAAATATACAAGTAAACATGTAAACAAACAGACACTAAAGCATATTTAGAAACATTCAAACAAACCTGAAGAAGCCAAAAGTAACAGATAACCAAACATAAAGAACGTTGTAAGATCTAACAACCGTGTATACATAGCAATACTGTCATACTAATGTACAACACGCGAACGTCAAAATATAAACCGACATATGGATATGTAAATTTACACAGAAACTTACATGTGTCGTGAATATAATGTGATTTTCAGAAGTAAGCATATGCACATTAACTATAAGTTAATAAGCTATTCCAGTTTTTCGTCATATCCCAAGACTGGAAAAGACTTCACAAAAAAGGAATTCATGCAAACATGTGTGCAAATTTGGATATTTGCATCTGCTTCTCCATCTTTTTCTCAATCCCAATTTTAAACAACTACAACTAAATTTGAATACACAACGCAAAAGTTCAATCAAACATTTTTAGTAAATATATTAGGAAAAGAATTTAGGACCTTGGCATACAAAAATTTGGAATATAGTAGTAAATAAATATGTTTATAAGAATTTTGAGTTCAAAATTTAAATACGAAAGTCAATATAATGAAAGTCAATATCCTGTAAAATAAAAAAAATTATCTAAAATATCATCACTTTTGTCATGTAAACAAAAAAGTTTTTGAAGGGGGTATTATGGACTTTATGTTTTTTTAATAAAGATTAAGAAGGGTTCCTTTATATCTGAATTATAAATATAAATTGAATATACTAAAAAACATTTAAACTGAACTAATAGAACTTTTTTAGTTCTTTACATACATTTTAGAAATACCAATTTATAATAAAAATATTTTAAATCATATTAAATTTTTATGAAGAATGCAATTTATATATAGAAAAAGAAGTTATAAATAAATTATAAAATAATTCATAGTAATGAAAAATACTTAAGGATTTCATAATTTTAAAATGTTAGAAATTTATTTATCTGAATAATATAAGTGATTTATTTAAATTTTTCAAACACACGGATGGACATATAAATTGTCAGACACACAGATAGATAAAAAAGAATACAACTTCTCAAAAGACGGACGGACAATCACTGAGATAAAAAAAGTTCGGACAGACAGACACATATATGTATGTATATGGACGGACGGACAGAAAAGCCAAGAGATGGGCAGAGAGATAGACGAATATAGCTGGATCATCACAGTATTTAAAAGAACTTAAATAAATCCTTTAAAAACTTGAAATTTAAAAAAAGTTATAAAAAGATTTTAGGAAACTAATTTTTATGAAAAATCAGTTTAAAGAATATTTTTAAGTTATTTAAATTTTTTATTCAAACAGACGGATGGACATTAAAATAGCCAGACAGACAGGCAGATATGACAGACATACATACAATGTCAAAACAGGATGAGCATAGTTAGATTACCATTGAATCTAAATAAGTTTATATATTACAAACTTATTGATAAGATTAAAAAAAATATTTTTTATTAAATATTTCCTTAATGTTTGTTTCTTTTGAACCAATTTTTCTACACTTGGAAACTTTTTATATATTATTTAGTAATAAGTTGTAAATTAATTTCATAATAAAACCCAAAATTCTTAAAAACACATTTACGATTTTATTTTACTTAGTTAATGGATCTTTACTACTTCCCAGCAAAAAAAGACGTGCAAAAATAGTAGTACATGCATGGGTTCAACTGATAATGAACTGGTTCATATTTAGGGGAATCATGCATGATTTTAACATTAGCGTGTCATTGGCGAGCATGAGTTCGTATTTGGAATAATAGCACGGCATTAAAATGAGTGCTTATAATGAATGAACATACGATGATTCTCGTGCAAATTTCCATTGGTGCACTATATTTATTTTAAAATGCATTGTTAAAAGTATTATGAATTAATTTTTAATATTTAAATAATTGTTTTTAGTGTGATATTGTTAAAAATTATATATGATAACACAATAAAACATGTATAACTTATTTCGAATACTTTAAGATTCATTTAGAGTAAAAATACCCAATATATGTATGCATTAAAAATCCGTTAAGCATTTAGCCAACTTTGTATTTTCTACTCTTATTAAGCAAGATGTTAAAATGGACTTAATATTACTAATTTTAACAAAAATTAAATACAAAAATCTAATAAAATTAGTGTTAAATTATTGTTAAATTATAGTGAATTTTACAATTTCTATAACAGAATTTTACATAAGTGCATTGGGTGCAATTTTTCATGGCTTCACTTATGACAAATTTATAAGAATTTTGGCTTGTATTTAAAATGCATTA
Organism: Lucilia cuprina; assembly: GCF_022045245.1. Lineage (NCBI taxonomy): Eukaryota > Metazoa > Arthropoda > Insecta > Diptera > Calliphoridae > Lucilia > Lucilia cuprina. The sequence goes on from NC_060952.1 coordinate 28,446,203, forward strand.
ACAAGAATAAGTACAAAAGAAATTATGAACATATCCCTTCTTCTTGAACAACTTCAAAATTTTTTTGCTGGGTTATACATTAAAAAATTCTTATTGGATTATATTAGAGTAGAAGAATAACTTCCAAAGAAGCGAAAAAGAATAAGTATTGAAAAAGACCTGAAAAAGTGATATTTTTAACACAGGCTTATCATAGGAGGAGTGTCCTTTTTATTTGATTTCAAATTCACCACTTCTGAAATCATTCTCAGAGGAAGTAATTTTTATGTTCTTTTTTGGAAGTTTTTAGGAAGTAAAGTTGTAGTATTATAAAATACAACTAATTTGAGTTAAATATACTAATTTGAATTAAATAATATATAAGTTACACTCATTTATCAATAAACTCAAAAATGTATTCGATTCCAAAAATTTCAATTAAGAAAAATATGCCTTCAATTTCAAACAAAATGTTATTAATATTTTTATGAAAATCTCTTTACTAAATTACATTCCAAAGCAAAATTATTTAAATTTAGGGTCTCATTTTATAAAACGAAAACGACAAACATTCAAAAAAATTTTATGAAAAATATTCAAATTTTCAAAAATTTCCCTGTATTCTTCGCACAAATTTTTTACGTTAACGAAAGTTTCGTTAACGTAAATAGTTTGGTTATACCAAACTCTCTAAATAAATTATTAAAGTCAAAAACCATTTATCATTTGCGACAATTATCGATAATTTTTGTATCTTAAAAAATCTTCTATTTACCTTCTTTAATTTGGACAAGGAGACGAACTCATCTAACAAAAACGAAGTTGCACAAGAATAAAAATACGCAGAACAAACATGGCGGATATGTAGAAAAATATTTGCAAATTTTTAATTTTCACATTTAAATCTTAATTAATGCAAAACTCGCAAACTTAATTCTTTAACTTTATTAGGAAAACTTTTAATTATATTTTTCACTTGTTTTCTACTTTAATTATTGAAATTTTAACAACTTTTTCCGAAATTATGAAGACGAATTAAGTTTTACGTTCACTCACGAAGACTGTTTCGAATTGAATGAAATGAAGTGAAATGAAAAATGTATATGGCATGTTAAGGTAAATTTGGAATTGATATTTTCCCATCCCTTTCCAAATTTTCCAAGTCTAACTTGGGAATAGGAACCATGGGAAGTTTTTTATAAGATGAATAAAGAAATCGAAAAATGCCAATAAAGCTTTTCATTAAAATAAACTGCAAAGCAACAAGTTTTGAAGAAATAGTATTGAATGAAACTTTTTGGTAAATTCAAATTTAGAACATATGGAATGTAAAAATTTATATGAATTTACTTCAAGATATTAATTGTGTTATTAAATAATTTTTCTAAAAAATGTTATTTTTATCTCAAGACAATTTATTTGTTTAAAAACTTCAACTAAAATAAATTTTTGTCCTAAAACAAAATAAAATAATTTAATGATCAACAAACTGTTTGCTATTAAAAGAAGAAGGCTTTATTTAAAACAATTTTATTATTACTAAACTTTTATTAAAACTTTTCCTGCATACTTCTCACATAGAACATTATATAACAAAGTTATTGAAGCCAAAAACCTTTCATCTTTTGGCAACTATCGATAATATTTACTTCTTAAAAACTTTCTTCTTCTTATACCTTCTTTTATTTGGACAAGGAGCCGAACACAACCATAAACAACGAAGTTGCACAAGAACAAAAAAATACACAGAACAATCATGGCGAAAACGAAGTAAAAAATTTGCAAATTTTTAATTTCACTTTTTATTAAAAAATAACGTAAAATTCCTTAACACTTTTACTCTAAGAAAAAAACATTTAATTATATTTTTCACTTGTTTTCAATTTTATATAATTACATTTTACCAAAACTTTTCCACGCCCGATCCCGAAGACTGTTTTTAATTAAAATGATATGAAGTGGAAAAGAAATATTTAGAAGACGGAATAGCTTGGATTGAATAACTTAAAATGAAATGGTAAATGAAAAGAATAAAATTGGAACCGGACAAAGCTTTAACACATTAATGTGTATGTAAAATGGGAAACGAAATTTCATTATCACTAAATTATTGGAAACATAAACTTTAAAAACTAAAAAAAAGCTTCCGTTATTAACTAAAATTATTTAATTTGTGAACTTTTAAAAGTTCCTTGGCTAAACTAAACAAAGCTATTAAAGCATCAAACTCCTATAAGCCTTTATCGATAATTATAAAACTTTTCTTGGATTTACCTTCTTTAATTTGGACAAGGAGACGAATACAAATACAAAAACGAAGTTACGAACAAATAAAAATACTCCTAACAATCATGGCGGATAAGAAGTAAACAAATTTGCAATTTTTTTCATTTTCACTTTTAACTCTAATATAACACACAATTCGACAATTAAACATTTTCACTTTATTAAGAAAACTTGAAATTATATTCATCGCGTGTTTTATATTTTAGTTAATTAAATTTTACCAACTTTTTCCGAATTTATAATGACGAATATATTTTCACGTACGAACTTAAAGACAGTTAAATAGAAATTAAGTGAATTCATACATATGAAATTTTAAGGAAATTTATATTTCCCATTCCATTTCCAAATTTCCTTAAGTGAACTTAATAAGATGAATTTCTTGTTGCATTTCTTGGAAAGTTTCAGAAGATGAATATAGAAAGCTAAAATAGACGAAAAAGCTTTTTATGGAAATAAACTGAAAAGCAACAAGTTTTGATGGAACAACAATATTGAGTGAATCATTTTAATAAATGAACGTGAGAAAAAAAGGGAAATGTTATATAAATTTATTTCAAGATATTGAACGCGTAATTTAAATATTTTTCAATGATTTTGTTATATAAAACTTTTTTAAAATTAAAATTTTTTGTCTTAGGAGAATTTATTTTTATATTGTTTTAATAACTTTTAAAATAAAATAAACATATAATTTAATGATCTTTAACGTTTGTTTTCTACCATGAAACTATAAAGCCTTTTAAACCAAATTTTCTTTATAATTAAACTTTCACAACTTTTCGTACTTAACTCTTATTGAAGCCACAAACCTGACACCTGTTTTGCAATTATCGATAAGTTTTTCTGCTTTGAAACTTTTTTATAATTTACCTTCTTTAATTTGGACAAGGAGACGAACACAAGAACGAAAAACGAAGCTACGAACGAATCAAAATACTCCCAACAATTATGGCGTACACGATATTAAAAATTTTACAAATTTTTATTTCACTTTTTACTCTTAAATAACGCATAACTCGACAAGTAAACAATTTTACTTTATAAACAAAACATTAAATTATATTTATCGCGTGTATTCTATTTAATTTAATTAAATTTTACCAACTTTTCCCGAATTTATAAAGATGAATAAATTTTCACGTCCGCACGCGAATACTGTTTCCAAATAAAATGAAATAAGAAAAAAATTCGATGACGGAACGAAATACATAAACGAAACACATAAAACGTTTCGGTAAATGAAATGAATATAAATGGAAACCAAAAAGCTTTAACTTATTAAAGTGAATGTAATATGGGACAAAAATTCATTATCACTTAAATGTTTCTAAACATTGGAAACCCAAACCTTTAAAGCTTTTCTTTACTTAAACAAAATCTGACAAACTATCGATAACTTCTACTTCTTCAAAACAATTTAATTATTTACCTTCTTTAATTTGGACAAGGAGACGAACACAAATACAAAAAACGAAGTTACGAACAAATAAAAATACTCTTAACAATCATGGCGGAACGAAATAGAAAAATTTGCAAATTATTAATTTTCACTTTTTATTGTCAAATAACTCTTAACTCGACATTTAAACACTTTTACTTTATAAACAAAACTTTATATTATACTTTTCAGTCACTTTCTATTTAATTTGATTAAATTTTACTAACTTTTTCCCGAATTGATGATGACGATTAAATTTTCACGTCCGATCCCGAAGACTGTTTCCAATTAAAGTGAATTGAAATGAAATGGCACATTAAGATGTATTGAATTTTAACTATCGAACGGAATGGCAGAGTTGCCGTTACATATAAAAGTAATGCTATTTAAGGGAAAGTGTTAGAAATTATGTATTATGAAATATATTAATTTAAAGTGATATTTAGATTTTTTAAATTCGTATAAAATAGTATACATTAACTAAATAATATTTCGATTGGTAAAATGGAGTTAAAGTGTGTAAAAAATTACAAAATGTTATATATTTGTTAAAAAATGTCTTGCAAGTCCGATTATTCTAGTATTTATATAAAGCTTTGAAGTATTGTGAAAGAAGTAATTTTTTTTAACGAAAATAAATATTTCAAATTAATTCTCGACCTTATCCATAAAAAACAAGTATGAAATTAGAGTCAGGAGACGCCGACCTTATAATATTTACACCTGTTACAAAAATAAAATGTGATTTATTTTCATAACAAAGTATTTAATTTAAATTGTACCTTGCCTCTGATATACAGTATCGGCCACAACTAAAGCACTCCCTTGTTGATGTTTTCTTTAAAGTAGTTCCAGTCATAAAAAGAAGGCAAATTTGAAAGATATTATACTTTTTGTTTATAGTTTCTCTAGGCCTTTAAAAAACTCAAACAAAAAGTTTTTATGTTATATATTAAAGAAAAAATTTTAAAAAAATATTCATATTATTCAAAATTTCATTGGTCAAAACATTACCACCCCCTTAAAAATGATTTTTTAAAATCGGATTTTTCGATTTTTTTTTTAAATTTTTATTACAAATTACATTTTAAATATAAAAATATCCTTTTTAGATGGATTTAAAACTTTTTCAGTTCAAAATCTTCTTAAAAATTAATTTTATAGATAATTTAACATTTTTAAAAATTCTTGTTTCATTGTTTCTTAATTTTATTAGATTTAGATGTCTGGTGCTATACGGCCAATAAAGTGATAAAAAAAATTTATCATTCAAAAACAAAGTAAAAAGGATATTTTTAAATTTAATTTCCAATTAAATCTAATTAATTCTACTTAAAATCAATAAAAAATAATGGAAAAAATCGATCTAAAAAATCATTTTAATGGGGGTGCTAATGTTTTGACCAATGAAATTCTGAGGAATATGAATATTTTTTTAAAAATATTCTTTAATAAATAACATACAATACTGTATGTACTTAAGCCATTTGTTCTTTAATAAAATTATGTACAATTAAGTAATTCTTTTTTAATTTGAAAGGGGCTAGAGTCTAATGAGGCCCTATAATTATAAAATTCATTAGGGACATCAAGGCTAGTATAGAACTTAGTTTTGCAGCTTTTTGTCGAGATACGAAACATTATTTGAACTTTGAAGCTCTATTCGGCGGGTTCAGTTGTAAAATTAGGTGAAATACTAGACATATGTTAACCATTTTCAAAATGCTTTGTCTCCGGTACCATAGAAGATAATGTGCCGAAGACTTGTGCCGTATTGTATTTAGATATCTAAAATTCTGAAAATTGCTTATATTTTCAGCAAAAGTTTGAACTAAAATACTAAAAATATAAAAAAAAGTCACAGCTCTGAATTTTATATATACATACCTTTGTTTGTAATTCAATTCAATGTAATTTAAACGGACAAAGAGAATTTTCCTGGAAAAATTTTCCCCAAAAATCTTAAGTTCTTACATAAATTGGCAACTCTTAGCTATTTCCAATTGCAATACAAATAAGAAGGAAGAGCAATTAATTTATAAATGATATTAATAAAACTGGAAACGGAACATGCTTTTATATGAGGAGCAAAATTCATTATCACTAACACAAAAAAAACGCAAAAATCGAAATGCTTGTTTTACTACAATTTTTACATAGAACAAAATCTAACAAAATTATAAAAGTTTTATTTCTATAACAACATTTTTTGCTAAAAGTTGTTGATGGGATACTAGACCAACAATAAACGATTAATATCTTTATAAATACGAAGGTTAAACTTTCAAGAGTTTTTAAAGTTTTAGACCGGTTCATCTATTTTACACTGTTTCATATAAAGCTTTTTGATACATTGCCTTTAATTTCGACAGTAATATTCTCTTCAAAATTATGGCTAACAAGAAGAGAAAAAACAAGTAAGAGTTCTATATTCGGCTGTGCCGAATCTTATATACCCTTCACCATGATGTGTTTAAAGCCTTTTGTACCTTTTGAAGAACGAAAAAGTACCAAAAAGTCCCCATCTATGGGTCCTCAGTTAATCCGGGCCATACAAACTTAATTACATGTTCCTAGGTTCAATATTGTAGAAATTGTAAAAAGTACCTTTTGAAGAACGAAAAAGTACCAAGAAGTCCCCTTTTACTGGTTCTCACTTAATCCGGGATATACGAACTTAATAACATGTTTCTAGGTTCAATATTATAGAAATTTCAAAAAGTACCTTTTGAAGAATGAAAAAGTACCAAAAAGTACCCTTTCATGGGTCCTCACTTAATCCTGGCCATACATACTTAATTACATGTTTCTAGGTTTAATATCGTAGAAATTGCAAAAAGTACCTTTTGGAAAACGAAAAAGTACCAATAAGTCCCCTTTTATGGGTCCTTACTTAATCCGGGCCATATATACATAATTACATGTTTCTAGGTTTAATATCGTAGATATTGCAAAAAGTACCTTTTGAAAAACGAAAAAGTACCAAAAAGTCCCCTTGTATGGGTCCTCACTTAATCCGGGCCATACATACTTAATTACATGTTTCTAGGTTCCATATTGTAGAAATTGCAAAAAGTACCTTTTGAAGAACGAAAAAGTACCAAAAAGTCCCCTTTTATGGGTCCTCACTTAATCCGGGCCATACATACTTAATTACATGTTTCTAGGTTCAATATTGTAGAAATTGCAAAAAGTACCTTTTGAACAACGAAAAAGTCCCCTTTTATGGGTCCTCACTTAATCCGGGCCATACATACTTAATTACATGTTTCTAGGTTCAATATTGTAGAAATTGCAAAAAGTACCTTTTGAAAAACGAAAAAGTACCAAAAACTCCCCTTGTTTGGGTCCTCACTTAATCCGGGCCATGCATACTTAATTTCATGTTTCTAGGTTCAATATTATAGAAATTTCAAAAAATACCTTTTGAAGAACGAAAAAGTACCAGAAAGTCCCCTTTTATAGGTTCTCACTTAATCCAGGCTCTAAATACTTAATTTCATATTTCTAGCCAATAACAAAACATTAGTGCTGCTCTCGCTCTGCTACTCTTGCTCTGCTGCTCTTGCTCTGCTATGCTTTTATAAACAAATTACAATAACAATATTTACCGTATTGTTATGTATTTTGTTTTTGTTTTTTGCAGTTTCTGTCTGAGCATGAATAAAAAATCTAAATTTTATATGAAATTTTCAGAGGTTGTCTCGGTTTTTTGCTCATATCTCCGTTATTTATGGACCGATTTTGCTGATTTTAAATAGCGTTCTTGCCGGTCGTATGTCTGATAGAATTATGGAAGATTAGGATCTCGCAGATATCTGGGGTCTTCTAAAAACTGATTTCAACAAACATACAGACAGACAGACAGACAGACAGACAGACAGACAGACAGACGGACAGACAGACAGACGGACAGACAGACGGACAGACAGACGGACATGGCTTAATCATCTCCGCTACCTATAAGGATCCAGAATATATATACTTTATAGGGTCGGAAAATTATATTATAGAAATTACAAACGGAATGACAAACTTATATATACCCTTCTCACGAAGGTGAAGGGTATAATAACGCATAACTCAACAATGAAACACTTTTACTTCATTGATTGAAGATTTAATAATATATGTTCACTAGTTTTATGTTTCAACTGCATGTATTTCCAATTAGAATGAAACGAAGTGAAAAAATAACAAAACAAAAGGAGCAACAACAAGACTAAACAAAACAAAATACACAACGAAATGTAACCAACAGATATCCAAACCAGTGCTGCCAGCTTTGGGAATTTATCTCCAAATAGGGTATTTTTTATAACAATTGAGGATAGAAAATTTGGTTCAATATTTTGTTGGGGACAAAGCTTGGAAAGAATGAATTTAATTTGAAATGAATTCTCTTATATTTTTAATTCGGCTTTAAATTTTTAAATTCACCATTCTTTAAAATCATTAATTGAATTTAGATTCTAAAGCTGAATTCTTTTGCTTTATATTCCATTGAATTGATTCCTAAGAGAATTCATTCTTTATAGTAATGAATTCAATTGAATGATCATTCTTATATTTTTAATTCCTCCTACTACAAATTGTATAAAAGAAAAATTGTTTAATTCAATATTTAATATACAAAATGCTTTTGAATTATAAAGCAAAACTTTCATTCAATATATTCCAAATTGAATAGTTAAAAAAAATTTAATTCAATTTGTAATAGATTGAATTCAAACAAAATTTTTATCATTCAGAGAGAATTTAAAAATCAATAAGAATTGTTGAAATTTATTTTAATTCAATTTGTAACAGATTGAATGCAAACAAAATTAATTCATTCAGGAGGAATTTAACATTCTATACGAATTAATTCATTAGAGAATTAATTCATCTACATCGAAAGCTTTAAGAATTAATTCTAGGAATAAAATCAAAGGGACTGAATTTGTAGAATTGTTAATTCTTTAAAATATAACTCAATTTCAAAAAAAAGAATAAGGGAATAAATTCTTTATGAGCTTTAGTTGGGAATGATCAAAAACTTTTGGTAATACACATTTTTAATTAAAATTTTTAGCTTTTTATTTAAAACATTATATTATAGCAAAATTTCCGATTTAAAAGCTGAAAGTTGTTAAAGCATTTTTGTAATCACAAAAATTGATTTTTTGAAAAATTAAATGTACTACTTACTCGTACACTATAAGAGGTAGAATAATACGAATAATCTACAGTCGGGCTTGACCGATCATATAATACCACACACCACTGAATAGTATGTAAATAATATGGATAATTTTATAATAATAAAACCATTAATTTTTTTTTGTCCTAATACCTGCTTGTTTAACATCTAAAAATTTAAAGTTTCATCACATCTAAAAGGGTTAATGATAATTTTTTGCACCATTTGTATCAGCAAGAAGCATATTTTGATTGTGCACAAAAAATTTTAATATTTTTTGAAAAAACTGCATCTTTGGATAATATTAATGTGAAATTAAATTAATTCTTATTAATTTTTCCTATAAAATCAATTATTAGAGAATGATTTTCTATAAATTCTGCTTTTTGCTCTGTAAAAAATGTCGCCCAAAATCAGCGGTTTCCATCTCTGATGTGCAGAACCTCTCGAAAACGGCTTCTGAGCTCATAATTATGTTAAATATACCTGTATATTGATGAGAAGCGGCACAACTAAGTTCATATGACCCTAGCCCCTATACAAAGTCTCCTTCAGAAAACTACTTGAATGTCCAAAATTAACACAAATATCACGATGAAATTTGGCACAAAAAAATATTATATATTTATATTCACAAAATTTATCGGGTTTGGTCCATAATTGCCCCTAGCCTCTTTCAAAAAATTGCTTATCGGAACAAGGTAATAGAAGATAAATGCTTTATTATTAAAAATAAATAACTTTTAATATTCATATCTGTTGTAGGGTATCATATAGTCTCTTACGCCCCACAATACTTTCTTACTTGTTTTATAATATAAGCATTTCATAACCAAATTTAAGAATTTCTTCATTTAGTTTTTTTAAATTTTGAAAATATCTATGATTTTTGATGTGCGAGTGATTTTTTTATTATCGTCAAAACTAAAACCCAGATTTTTAATTGTATTTGAAAAGAAATAAATCTGTTCAGATGAGAAACACCTTCTCTTACCTTATAATATAGAGATTTTTTTAAACAAAGTAATTTCGCTTAATATCAGACTTTATACTATAAAATCCGGTGATTACTATTAAACAATTATATTTTTTGTTTTTTCTATTTGTTTTAATGAAAATTCGCTATTCAATAAAACCGTTTTTAATAAAACTTATTGAAATTGGTTGTATTGTGTATAAAATATTAATAATTTATAATTTTTTTCCTACAACCAAAAATCAAATTGCAATCATAGCCACAGATCTATATTTTTACTGTTTTATTTCATTATCTATTAATCATAAATCAGCAAGACAAAAAAAATTTAGAATATTTTCCAAAATAGGTAATTTTTTCATCATTTGTTGATCCTGGAACAGAAACTTTGTTAAGTTTACAAATTTTAATATATATCATGTATTTACAAATAAAGGCTTATTAATTTCTAAAACTTCCCCTTAAGTACAATTACTTTTAAATGGTATGGCAACTCCATTTTCTCCTTTCGCTTGTTAAAATCCAATTTGCCATTCATTTCATTTTAATTTGTAATAGTCTTCGGGATCGGACGTGAAAATTTATTCGTCATCATAAATTCGGGAAAAAGTTGTTAAAATTGAATGAATTAATATTAAAAACAAGTGAAAAGTATAATTTAAAGTTTTCTTAATTAAGTAAAAGTGTTTAAATGTCGAGTAATGTGTTATTTTAGAATAAAAAGTGAAAAATTAAAATTTGCAAATTTTTTAATATTGTGTTCGCCATGTTTGTTAAGAGTATTTTTTATTTCTTCGTATCTTCGTTTTTCGTATTTGTGTTCGTCTCCTTGTCCAAATTAAAGAAGGTAATTTTTTAAATATTTTAAAAGAAGTAGAGGTTATCGATAATTTAAAGTAAAAATGTTAGTAAAGAAAAGCTTTAAGCTCAAAAGTTTGTATTTCAAGCTTTTACTGATAATGAATTTTCGTTTCCATTATTACGTTAACTTTAATAACTTAAAGCTTTTTTTGTTTCCAATTTTATTCATTTCGTTTACCGAATCGTTTTATAAATTTCGATTTTCCCTATCTTCGTATTTTTCATGCTTCAATGAATTTTATTCTATTTGGAAACAGTCTGCGCGTGCGGACTGGGATTTTTATTAGTCTTTATAAATTTCGGAAAAGTTGTAAAGATTTTATTGATAATGTTGTAAAAAGCATGTGAAGTGCTTGATTTTGGAGTTATTTTTTAATAAATTCGACATGATTGTTCAAAAGTATTTTAATACGTTCGTAGCTTTGTTTCTTGCAGTTGTGTTTGTCTACTTGTCCAAATTAAAGAAGGTTAATTATAAGAAAGTTTCGAAGAAGTAGAACTTATCGTTAATAGCAAAACAGGTGTCAGGTTTGTGGCTTCAATAAGAGTTAAGTAGGAAAATTTTTGAAAGTTCAATAAACTAATAATATATTTAAAAGGCTTTTTAGTTGTTGTAATGTAAGAGATCTTTAAATTGCAAACATATGTATACATATTAACGTTTATTTTTCTTTAAAAGATATTAAAATAATTCAATATGTAAGGGTATTATACGTTTGTGCTGATGTTTGTAACATACAAAAATATTGGTCCAATACCCACCTTAAAGTATACCGATCGATTCAGAATTCATTTTTTGAGTCGATTAAGACATGTCCGCCCGTCCGTCTGTCCGGTTGGTTGGTTGTCCATGTAAACCTTGTGCGCAAGGTACAGGCCGCAATTTTCAAGATAATTTGATGAAATTTGGACCAAGCATGTTTTTTGGTACAGGGACGAAGCCTATTGAAAATGGATCGATTATTTCACCTAGACCCCATACAACCGTACCTCCCGATTTGAACTTTTTATGCTATAATTACGTCAAATCTCTCTAAAAATTGGCACAAATAAGTTTAACATAAGTATAAATGACAATGCAGATTTTCGTAAGGATCGGCCCTTATTTGACCCTAGCCCCCATACAAACCCCCCTTCAAAAAATGTCTTAAACGACTAAAATTGACTTGTAACCATTTGTATCGCAATGAAACTCAATAAAACTAACTGTTTTTTTTTAAATATATTCTTTTCCCAAATTTACCGAGGATCGTCCCATATTTGACCTATATAAAGCTCATTTAGAAATTTTAGTTTTTTTATCAATGAATTGCTTAAATATCTTGGAATAATATTCAACATAAAAGTTTCTTTATAAAAAGTAAAAAATTTAAAAATATACTCATGGTGTAGGGTATTATATGGTCGGCCATATCCGACTATACTTTCCTACTTGTTTTTAATAAATTCTATTTATATTTTGAAATATTTACAATTTTTGTTAAAAAAATCATTAAAAAGCTTTAAATAAATTCACATAAGATTTCCCTTTTCTCACGTTCATTTACCAAAAGAATTCACTTAATACTGCACCTTCAAACTTGTTGCATTGCTGTTTATTTCCATACAAAAGCTTTTTCGTCTTTTTATGCTTTCTATTCATCTTCTTAAACTTCCCAAGGAATGCAACAAGAAATCCTAATAAGCTCGATTTATAAACTTTGGAAATGGAATTGGAAAATAAAATTTCAATTTTTGCCTTAAGATGACATAACATTTTTCACTTTATTTCATTTCAATTCGGAACAGTCTTCGTGAGTGGACGTGAAAATTCATTCGTCATCATAAATTCAGAAAAAAGTTTGTAAAATTCAGTTAATTAATATTAAAAACAAGTGAAATGTATAATTTAAAGTTTTCTTAATCTAGTGAAAGTGTTTAAATGTCGAGTTACGAGTTATTTTACAATAAAAAGTGAAACTTAAAAATTTGCAAATTTTTCTATTTCGTTCCGCCATGATTGTTAAAGTATTTTTATTTGTTTGTAACTTCGTTTTTTTGTATTTGTGTTCGTCTCCTTGTCCAAATTAAAGAAGGCAAATAATTCAATTGTTTTGAAGAAGTAGAAGTTATCGATAGTTTGTCAGATTTTATTTAAGTAAAGAAAAGCTTTAAAGGTTTGGATTTCCAATGTTTAGAAACATTTGAGTGATAATGAATTTTTGTCCCATATTACATTAACTGTAATAAGTTAAAGCTTTTTCGTTTCTATTTATATTCATTTCATTTACCGAAACGTTTTATGTATTTCGTTCCGTCATCGGATTTTTTTCTTATTTCATTTTATTTGGAAACAGTATTCGCGTACGGACGTGAAAATTTATTCGTCTTCATTAATTCGGTAAAAGTTGGTAAAATTTAATTAAAATAAAAAGCACGCGATAAATATAATTTGAAGTTTTGTTTATAAAGTAAAATTGTTTAATTGTCGAGTTATGCGATATTTAAGAGTAAAAAGTGAAATAAAAATATTTGCAAATTATTTAATATCGTGTACGCCATGATTGTTGAGAGTATTTTGATTCGTTCGTAGCTTCGTTTTTCGTTCTTGTGTTCGTCTCCTTGTCTAAATTAAAGAAGGTAAATTATAAAAAAAGTTTCAAAGCAGAAAAACTTATCGATAATTACAAAACAGGTGTCAGGTTTGTGACTTCAATAAGAGTTAAGTATGAAAAGTTGTGAAAGTTTAATTATAAAGAAAATTTGGTTTAAAAGGCTTTATAGTTTCATAGTAGAAAACAAACGTTAAAGATCATTAAATTATATGTTTATTTTAAAAGTTATTAAAACAATTTCAAATATAAACTTTTGTAAAAATAAATTCTCCTAAGACAAAAAATTTTAATTTTAAAAAAATTTTATTTAACAAAATCATTACAAAAGATTTAAATTACGCGTTCTATATCTTGAAATAAATTCATATAAGATTTTCCTTTTTTTCTCACGTTCATTTATTAAAATAATTCACTCAATATTGTTGTTCCTTCAAAACTTGTTGTTTTTCAGTTTATTTCCATAAAAAGCTTTTTCGTCTGTTTTTGCTTTTAATATTCATCTTCTGAAACTTCCCAAGAATTGCAGCAAGAAATTCATCTTATTAAGTTCACTTAAGGAAACTTGGAAATGGAATGGGAAATATAATTTTCCTTAAAATTTCATTTCCACTTAATTTCTTTTTAACAGTCTTTGTGTTCGGACTTGATCATTTATTCGTCATTATAAATTCGGGAAAAGTTGGTAAAATTTAATTAACTTAAATATAAAACACGCGATAAATATAATTTCAAGTTTTCTTAATAAAGTGAAAATGTTTAATTGTCGAATTGCGTGTTATTTTAGAGTTAAAAGTGAAAATGAAAAATTTGCAAATTTGTTTACTTCTTATCCGCCATGATTGTTAGGAGTATTTTTATTTGTTCGTAACTTCGGTTTTCTTATTTCTATTCGTCTTCTTGTCCAAATTAAAGAAGGTAAATTCAAGAAAAGTTTTATAATTATCGATAAGTGCCTAATAGGAGTTTGAAGCTTTAATAACTTTGTTTAATTTTGTTCTATATTTCACATTAGTTAAGGAACTTTTAAAAGCTCAAAAATTAAATAATTTTAGTTAATAACGGAAGCTTTGAGGTTTTAGTTTTAAAAGTTTATGTTTCCAATAATTTAGTGATAATGAAATTTCGTTTCCCATTTTACATACACATTAATATGTTAAAGCTTTGTCCGGTTCCAATTTTATTCTTTTCATTTACCATTTCATTTTAAGTTATTCAATCCAAGCTGTTCCGTCTTCTTAAAATTTCTATTCCACTTCATATCATTTTAATTGAAAACAGTCTTCGGGATCGGACGTAAAAATTTATTTGTCTTCATAAATTCGGGAAAATTTTAGTAAAATGTAATTATTTAAAGTAGAAAACAAGTGAAAAATATAATTAAATGTTTTCTTTTTAGAGTAAAAGTGTTAAGTTAAAGAATTTTACGTTATTTTTTTAATAAATAGTTAAATTAAAAATTTGCAAGTTTTTTTTACTTCGTTTTCGCCATGATTGTTCTGTGTATTTGTTGTTCTTGTGCAACTTCGTTGTTTGTGGTTGTGTTCGGCTCCTTGTTCAAATTAATGAAGGTAAATAGAAGAAAGTTTTAAAGAAGTAAATATCGATAGTTGCCAAAAGATGAAAGGTTTGTGGCTTCAATAACTTTGTTATATAATGTTCTAAGTGAGAAGTAAGTAGGAAAAGTTTTAGGGTCTCATTTTATAAAACGAAACGACATAAGTTCAAAAAATTTTGTATTGAAAAAATTCAAATTTTTAAAAATTTCCCAGTATTCTTCATATAAATTTTTTACGTTAACGAAAGTTTCGTTTTATAAAATGAGGGGTTTAATAAAAGTTTAATAATAATAAAATTGTTTTAAAGCCTTCTTCGTTTAATAGTTAACAGTTTGTTGATTATTAAATTAGTTTATTTTGTTCAAAAAGAAAAAATTATTTTAGTTGAAGTTTTCAATAAAAATAAACTTTTTTAGAAAAATTATTTATTTAATAACGGAATTAATATCTTAATAACTTTTTACATTTCTTTTGTTTTAAATTTCAATTTACCAAAAAGTTTCATTCAATACTATTTCTTCAAAACTTGTTGCATTCCAGTTAATTTTCATCAAAAGCTTTATCGGCACTTTTCGATTTCATTATTCATCTTCTGTCTAATAAGAAACTTCCCAAAGGAATGCAACAAGAAATTCATTCTATTAAGTTAGACTTGGGAAATTTGGAAAGGGAATGGGAAAATATCAAATCCAAATTTACCTTAACATGCCATATACGTTTTTCAATTCACTTCATTTCAATCAATTCGAAACAGTATTCGTGAGTGGACGTGAAAATTTATTCGTCTTTATAAATTTGGAAAAAAAGTTGTTAAAATTCCATTAATTAAAGTAGAAAACAAGTAAAAAATAAAATTAAAAGTTTTTTTAATAAAGTTAAAGAATTAAATTTGCCAGTTTTGCATTAATTAAGATTTAAAAGTGAAAATTAAAAATTTGCAAATTTTTTTGCTACGTATCCGCCATGTTTGTTCTGTGTATTTTTATTCTTGTGCAACTTCGTTTCTTTTATATGTGTTCGGCTCCTTGTCCAAATTAAAGAAGGTAAATAAGACGATTTTAAAAAATTCAAAACTTATCGATATTTGACGCAAATGATAAATGGTTTTTGACTAAATTTTAAATTCTATAATAGTTGTTGGGATATAATTTAGTTAAGGGGAGATTTAGGATTTCAGTTTTCTCTAATCAATAATGATTTCAATTTTATTACAATTTTCAATAATTCAGAAGTTTTAAACATTTTTTTTGATTATTAGGTATTTAGGATAAATAATAATAAATAAAATTAAAAAAACAATATTGAGTAGAAATTCCAAAGTTATCTTTAAATTATTAAATTTAATTTCAAATTCATCCAATAAGATGTTCTTAAGCTAGAAATAGTAAAAATCCGTTCACTTAATGAAACAAAATCGAATATGTGTTTTAAAGAATAAATTTCGGAAATTCATAATTTTAAAATAATTTACAAATTATTTATAAAAAATAAATTTCATATTACTTAAGTATAAAGTGTTTTGTTTAGAAACTAAGATCATAATATGCATTCCTCATATAATGATCGTTTAAGCTAGTTCGTCAGTCTATTTGTCCATCTGTTTGTTTTACTGTCAGTATTAATGTCTATCCGTCCATCTTTCTGCCATTTTGTCTTTCCGTCCATTATTCAGTGTCTGTCTCTAAATACATTTGTATGTTTGACTATTTCTTTGTCAAAAGTTAACCATATCTGATTGCCGGTCTGTCTGTCCATCTAATTATGTATTTATATATACATATATCATTCTTCTGTAACTTTTTGTATGTCCGTCCGTTTTTTTGAGATGGATAATTTTTTCAAAAATTAACCATGTCTGATTGCCTGTCTGTCTGTCCGTCTATCTATTTATTTATATCTATATTCTGTGACTTTTTGTATGTCCGTCCGTTTTTTTTTTTTTTTTTTTTGAGATGGATAATTTTTTCAAAAATTAACCATGTCTGATTGCCTGTCTGTCTGTCTGTCTGTCTGTCTGTCTGTCTATCTGTCTATCTGTCTGTCCGTCTATTTATTTATTTATATCTATATTCTGTGACTTTTTGTATGTCCGTCCGTTTGTAATTGAAAATTTACACTTTATTTCTGAATTATTTGTAAAAAAATTGTATTATAATTTGTTTTCAAACTTAACAAATATTTGCAAAATTTTGAAAAGCAACACAAGTTTCCAAAAATCTTCCTGTATTCTTTATATAAAACTCATATGGTTCAAATGATGGCGAACTAACTTGTCCCTCTGTCTGCATCTCAATATTTCCGACTATGTTTTTATTTCCGACTATTTGTGTTAGTGCGTCAATCTGTTTGACTGTCTGTTTGGTGGTCTGTATGTCTGTTGCTCTGTCTGTCAGCCTGTCTGTCTGTCTATCTATCTATCTCTTTGTCTGTTTGACTGTCTGTAAGTCTGTCTGTCTGTTCGTCTGTCTATTAGAATGTACGAAAGGAAATATGTAATAATTCTCTATATCAAATTTTGTAAAATCGAAAATTTTATCAAATTCTATAAAAGTGTTTCCTTAAAAATTCGATTTTTAACTCAAAATTCTTTTAAACCTACAAATTTACTAATATAACTATTATATTTATTTAAATTTTTTAATATTTCTATACTTTTTTATTTCAAAATCCAGATTTTTTAATTTTTACGTTTTGACAAACCGTTTATTTTAATTTTTGTGTTGTGTATTGAAATCGTTTTGTTTCTTGCAATTATGTTTGTTGTTGTTTTGTATTGATAATGAAAAAATTCACACATTTTTGTTAACTTCTAATTGTTAAAATTCTTTTGCAGTTTAGAGATTTATCTAAATAATTAAAAAATATTCATAAATTACAATTTAAAATTTTATCCGACCGAAATATAATTTTTGCAACATTTTATTTTATTTATTCCAATTGATAACATAGGGCCTCTGCAAGAAAATTCCTACTTGTTCAATCAAGTTTTTAATTCAAAAGTATTTTAAGGTTTAAATTACTTAATTTTTAACTTTTCCAACTTTTAAATCCTTTTCCTTATATTTATGTATGTATTAATTTAATATCGTTTGTCTGTCATTTATATGTCTATTAGTACTATGAAATTCTGTCTGATTTTTAAATCCAAATCGATCTAGTTCGGATCATCCGTCTGATTTCCTATATATTTGTATTTTTGTATGTTTGTCTGTCTAACACTCTATCTGTCCGCTTTCATATCAGTTTGTCTACTTGCCTTCCTGTCCGTTTATCTGTTGAAAACACGAAAGAGCTCATACAAGAGAGATTCGTTTCAGAAAATCAACTAGCTTCCATACAAATGTGACCTGTAAATATAGCTAGTACAAAATAAACTTCATCTAAGAATCCTCTAAGAAATTTACTTGTATAATTGTAATTATTTTATAAATCGTTTACATTTTATGTGAATCTAAATCATTGCGAGGTCTATAATTGACCCTATCCTCAATAAAAGGTTACTTTTTAGTGAATAAATTATTAAATCAAGACCTATAGAAGAGTCTCTTTAGTAACTTACATCACAAGCTTCCTAGTATTTATATAATACATACAGCACCTTCCTTATGAAAATTACATTATATTTACAACAAACATGTGTATGTATGGTTTTTTGTGGATATATCAGCCGGTTTATATTTTTGTCGTTTGCGTGTTGTACCTGTGTATGTACAAGGTATGTCTGTTTAACTGTTTGTAATTTTACACGATTGATTAAAAGTTACTTGAATTGCTTGAGTGTCTGTTTGTATGCATAAACATTAGTTTGCTTGTGCGCTTGTCGGTTTGTATGTCGAATGTTTGCTTGATTGTCGATTGTGTATGACTGTTTGTATGTCTGTTTTGCTATTAAACTGAAACTTTTCTGTTTGTCTGCTCATTTATGTATATGTGTGTTTGCTTACTGTTATGTTTGAATATTCTCTATTTGTATGTCTGCTAGTCTGTGTGTATGTCAATTCATACATTTGTACAACACGATATAAGTATTTAAAACGTTCAAAAATAATTTACCAACATCAATTTTAAGTTATATATCAGCCTGATTAGAATCACTTTCCGAAACGATTTAACAAAACATGTTTGTCCTGTAAACTTTTTATATTAACTTTAAATAGAAATTTAAAAATTTGTCTATGAAATTTGACAAACATTCCTAAATTATTGAAATTAGTTAAAATCAGTCCTTGATTTTCCAAAAATCTTATACAAATATAACTACAGAATTGAAATTATTAATCAGTATGATTATAATTATATCAATTCTAAATAAATATTAATTTTTCACATTTTCTTTAATTTCTTTCTAAATTAGGCAACTCTGCAACTCTACCTTTCTCATATTGTTCTTTCAATTACATCTTCCTTTTATAAATTTCTCTCAATGCATTACAACAACAAAATTGCAAAACTGCTTATAAGTTCTCATTAATTGTTTTATTTTTAATTTCATCTTAAATTTCAATTCAATCACAACTTTAAATATTCCAGTAGAAATTCTATTTAAAAAATAAATCATTTCGTTTTTATAATTTTAAAATTAGTGTTAAATATTATTACATAGTTAGTTTATTGTGACATCTTATTGGAATAGTGAATTTTTCTTATAATTGAAGAATATAATAGAACACAATTTGCAAATTTTTTGAAGCCTTTTAATGTCGTTCGTTTTTTATGTTATCGCCGGTTCGTTTCGTATAAAAGCGTTCGTTGCTCGTTGTAAATACTCGTCGCTAGATCGCGAAGTGTTTGTGAGTGAATGAGTGATTAAAAAAAAAGATAATCCGAAAGGGGTTTTTTCATAGGAACAAATCAATATATAATCAAGATGACTTTATTTCAATAAATTTTAAATAATAATGTAATATAATAAATAAATAATAAAAAAAAATATTAAAAAACAAAATGACACAAGGCTACAATTCAATAAAAACTTTATCATCTGTTTGTCTGTCTTACTATTTCTTCGTCAAAAGTTAACCATGTCTGATTGCCTGTCTGTCCATCTATCTATGTATTTATATAAAAACCTTTTTTTTATTCAGCAAAAATTCTTTTAAATTTAATTTATTTGTTTAATAAAAATATTTAATACATTTTGATTTGTCATTTATTTATAAAACCAATTAATTGATTTTTTTTTTTCATATAAATTAAAATTAGTTAAAATCTCTCTATTACAGCCATTGCTCTAAAGATAGTTAGAAATAATAAAGTTTAATATTTATATTTTCAAGATCCACAATTGGCACAAGCCATCAATTTCATCTAAATAAAACTTTAGTTCTCACAAATTTTTTTTGAAAAAAGTTTTAAATAAAAACGTTAATTATTAAATAATTAACATTTTCAAGTTTATTTAAATTTATTGTAAAAATAATTGAAAAAGGATTAAAAACTTCTATTTAATTGTTGGAAATTCTGCTAAGAAGAATTTCTATTAAAATTTCCAAATTCAAACTAATTTCCTTTCTTTAAAAAGTTTTTTATTTAATTCTTTGAAATTCTGTTTAAAAAAATATTTAAAATATTAATAAAATTCAAATAGTTTTTATTGTTTTGTTACCTTTACATAAAATAATAATTAAATATAATTTTATAAATAATTAATAATTAAATAAATCAATCTAAAAAAATAAATTGCTGCTTCCATATCTGCCGTTCAAGAAATTCAGGTAATTTTATTTAATTTTTTTATATTTAACGATTATTTATTAAATATTTTATTAATATTTGTTTTAAAAATTAATATGTAAAATGCATTAAATAATTTATTAATTACAACTTATATTAAATACACCATTTCCAATAGATATTCCACAATTTATTTTATTACTAGCTAAAAAATAAAATGTCCTTTCCGAAATTTAATGTGTTTGTTGAAACGAAATGCAATGATAGTCGGGCATTGGTTTTGAAATCGAAAAAACAACACACTGGTATCATAAAAGTTGAAAGTTATTTGTCCACATTATAATGCAAATTCAACTTATATAAACACCCATCAAAATCTTTACTTACCCTGTAAGTAGGCAAGTAATATTGAAGAAAAGTGCAAGTAATTACTTATTGGGTGAATAACGTCGAAGATCAAAAAATAAGTGGTTACAAATCTCATTACCCGAATTTTCCGGATTTAAAAATGTTTTAACAGTAATTTTTTATGTTTGCTAGTTTATTCTCTTACTCAATGCCCCATTAAAAAGTAATTTTATCATTATATTTGGAATGGTTTATATACAAATGTAAATATTAACATTTCTTGAAAAAAAAATCTTCCAAAATCGACTACGGTTAGAAACACTATCTGATTCCTTATTATACATACGCTATAGACAATTGACTACAAATTTTATTAAAAAAATGAATTTATGTTATTGATAATAATTACCAAGTAATGTATGAAATAACTACATTACCTACAATACTCGTTAGCAAAATTTGAAAATATTTTACTGGGCAATTTTGTTTTAAACAATCCAAATGGGTTTAGTTCGAAATACGTTTTCACATAACACCTAAAATATAAAGTCTATGTTTTTAAAGCAAAGTTAAATCTGTAGCAACAACCGCATAAATGTTTGGAGACGGCCACAGTGTCGAAAGTTCTTTAAAATAGATTTTTCTATAAAAAAAAATCAGGAAAATGGGCTCTTAAACGTTGTAGCAATGACTGTCTAGAGTTTTAACGTGAGCATCTGCCTTGACGGCCTTATCTCACGGTGGTCTTTTTCATCCACTAGGTAGACTTGAGAACGGATTACCATCGCCCCTTTGTTCTTCAATGAAAAACGCAGGTGGCAATTTTTGTACATTGACTTCGACCGGTCCATGCACAAGTACTTTGCTGAAGTACTCGAGCTATCTATTCTATGACCATTGCATGGCCTTTGTTAATTCGGCAACAGCACCTAGAGACGTAACCGGTGGACCGAAGTACGATCCATCAATAAGCCGTAGACATTGTTCTTACTCAAAAAGACACAATATGGTAATTCTGATATGAACAGAGTATACTCTGAACATATCTGGACAAGGAAGAAAAAATTCAATGGTATCATTTGTATATGATACCTTTCTTCTATCATCATTCAACCCAGCACACATCTCATTCATACGACACATTCATAAGAGAAAAACATACGACACATTCATTATAGGTAGACGGGTGGGTGTGGCCCGCCGTACCCCACATTCATCCCGTAACATATACAATTAATACCAACTCATTTCCCACGCTTCTGTTGTTTTCGGCAACAGCATCGAACTTATCCCGAAATATTGACTATTATCATGCATCAGTCTTTTAACTGTCGCTTACTCTCCCTGCGAATTTGGGTTTAAACCACAGCCACTACGTGGATCCCGAAAGAACGGTAACCAACTGACCAGCCAGGACATAGTCCTGCGGGCAACTGGCCACCCGTAGTACCAGATTATGCGGTGCTCTGGTCTGACCTCTGGCAATCTATGCAAGGACTAAGCCAAGCAATAGACTGTAACCAATTTTTCAGTCCCGGCCAGACTGGAGGTATTGGCCACCTCTTTATACCCCGGGAATGCAATAACACCAAGGCGGAGGTCTCGCCAAGGTAACATGCCCCCGGGGAGGTTGTAGCAATGAAATGAATATCCCTCTGATGGCAAAAAAAAACCAATTAGTCCGTTAGCAGAGTTGCATTGGTTCCTAACAACTCTGCATGTATAAATTCTATAAAGGAGTATAAATATGTTTATTAAATTTTATATTCCTTATAAAATTTTATTGATTTATTTTTTTATTACCACGTGTAATAACATATGTAAATCATTTTGTTTGCTTATTATGTCCGGGAAACCCCAACCATGAACTCTCTAAACAATCACAACTGAATCATTCATTCTCTATGAAATATTTAAATTTTCCATTGACTAGCAAGTAAAAAAAATAGAAACTTAACCCAGAAATAGTGTACATAAATAAATATTTATTTATATTATTTTATTTCTATAATATTAATTTAAATAAATTTATTGGTACAGTTAATATTAACAACTGCATTATCATTGACCAAGATTAATGAGTAGGTGTGAAGTCTGCCATTACGCCTACATCAAGATTAAAATCTCTGGTACGTTGTTGTGGTCTTTTTCGATCTCTTAACGTAACCATGTAAGAATTATCCATAATTTAACAAATTAATGTTTTCTTTTTATTTTTAATGTAAAAAAATAAAAAACATTTTTGTTTAATTACTATTCCAACAAAAAAGAAATACTGGTGGCATTTTAAACCAATTAAATGAATTGTTTTATTTTTTGAAAAAAAATATTAGTAAACGCCAGTTTATATTTTTCTATAATTTGTTTATACTCATACAGCTATTCCCTTTTAAAGTATGTAAATTTAATTATTTGTTTTATTTTAATTTGTATTTAAATATTTATTTATACGTTCATTTGTTTGTTTGCATACATGTCATTTTTGAAGTATTATCTGTCATATTCAACTGACACTTTAAGTAATATGGAATTTAAATGTGGTGGTAAAATATTAATAAATACACATATCTTATTACTACTATTTAGTGTTTTTAACAACTTGTATTTTTCCTTTTATTAATGAATGTCTATTTGGTTAATGTGAGAATAATTATAACTGCAGGGTTTTTTAATTTTTTTATTCATATCAAAAATAGAGCAGAACAGTCATTTTTGAAACCGCAAACTAATATTTATATGTGCGGATATTTAACATTTTAAAAAAGTTTCATTTTGATAATTTAATTTGTGATTGTTAGTTTGTTATGATTTACATATATCGAAATAATATGAGTAATTTGTGGGCATTTAGTAGGTAAAGTGCAATAGCAAATGTATATTTATGTATGTATTTCTTTTAGCGGATCTGTTTGTTCTTTTATCAATTAGTATTATTATTTATAAATGTATTAGAAAATTAAATGATTACAAAAGTAAAAGTTTTATTTAATGTGTATAATTTTTCCCATATAAGTCAAACTTTATAAAATTCATTTGAAAGACCAACCTGTCCTCTCTAAAGTAAAGGATTAAGTTCAGTTATATCTTGGAGATATCTTATCCTAAAGTTATCCTATTGACAAAATCTTTGGAAAGTACCCAGCAAATATAAAACAAAGTACTTCCAAAAGAATAGCATTTATCACCACTTTAAAAGTAGCACTAAGTGAAATTGTTTATCTTCTGTGAAAGTGGTGTTTATTGACGTCCAAAGACGAATCCAATTTTGTTTGAAATTAAAGGTACATTTTTTTAATTAATTTTTTAAATTAACCCACTTTATTTTCGAGTTAATGTATTTTTTATGTAATTTGTTTATTTATGTTAAAATTATTTAAGTTGAAATAGTTGTATTCAATTTCACTTAATAATACGTTTCAAAAAAGTACATCAAAATTACTTCCTAAGAATGACTTCAGATGTAGTGAATTTGGAATCATATAAAAAGAACATCTTCCAATAACAAACCTTTGTTAAAATCATTACTTCTTCAGGTTTTTTTCAGTACATGAAGTAAATTGTACTTCTTTTTCGCCTCTTTGGAAGTTCTTTTTTGCTGGGTAACTATGTTCATTCTATTGAAATAACGTTTGATTGTTGGGTAATTTATTTGTTTAATAAAATTAATTGTGATGCATACTTTAGGGCAGTAGAAATCTATAGCAAATATTTTCAAATACCCAAGTGTACTTGCTACTCTAAAAGCAATATGGGCTCCTAACCCCCCGATTTTAACTGTAATAGTTTCCAAAATAAATGAATAAATAGATAGATAGATAGATAGATAGATAGATAGATAGATAGATAGATAGATAGATAGATAGATAGATAGATAGATAGATAGATAGATAGATAGATAGATAGATAGATAGATAGATAGATAGATAGATAGATAGATAGATAGATAGATAGATAGATAGATAGATAGATAGATAGATAGATAGATAGATAGATAGATAGATAGATAGATAGATAGATAGATAGATAGATAGATAGATAGATAGATAGATGGGTAGAAAGATTTTTTACCATGTTTATCTCAGAACAAATCAAAGCGTTAATAATCTAAAATTTTGTAAGATTTACGTGCAAATTAAATTTTTATAAAAACCAAAATCTCATTTAACAAAAATATAAGGTAAAAATTTGAAAATCTTAAAATTTTATTTAATTTTTTTTACATTTAAAAATAAATCATTTAACAAACATATCTGGAAATGCATTTATTAAAAATTTTACCTTTACATAACACAATTATGTATATTAAACACACTTCCTTGTCCTTTTCGCCAATAATACTACATTTTCTAATGTAATCTCTCGATCCACATAATAATGCAAATCAGCCTCATAACCATTTTTTCGTAAATAAACCAAACGTGCATAGTCCAAAATACGTTTACACATAAAACCTATAGTTTCACGTTCCGCTAAAGATAAACGTTGATTTGCATTGATTTCAGCCACCTCCTGTGCTGTTAATTGCTGTTCCTCTAAGGCCTTACGTCTTTCTCTGCTCATGCCGGTGCCACAAATCGCCCAACTTACCATTTTAGTAATAATAACAAATTGACGCTGAGATATTTGATGTTCTTTGAGAAAATTCTTACCTACAAATGAACGCCAATCGCAACGATGATGACAGCACAAGGCGATCATTATGAAGTCGGTAAATTTTTGTTGGGCCTGGATTATGCAACGTAAGGTTAAGTCTGTAGCGCCTCCACATAAATGTTTGGAAACAGCCACACAATGTTGGGAGTTCTTTAAATTTGATAATTTATCTATACAAAAATCGGCTATGTCTGCTCTTATACGTTGCACCAGAGAACGATCTTCTATTTTATTGTCCTTCTTGTGGCGTAAAGACATACGATCTACTAAAACCACTTGAGAGTTTTCTTTCTTCTCTAATAGCTTGGCTAAATAAAAAGCCAGTTGGCCTTTACCGGCTCCAAATTCGACAAAACTGGTGGAATTTCCTATTTGCTGTTCCTTTTCCAAAATACCCAATAAAGCGCCAGCTTGTACTAAATGTTTACGCGACTCTTTGCCATACTCTTCTTTAGCCAATTCTTCATCCATGCACTTGTGATGACATTCTAATTTTTGTATTTTATTTTCTACAAATTTCTCATACAATTTCTTAACTATATCAATAACTCCATAAAATTCCTCATCTTCCAAATCGTTTAGTTTAATATTTTTCAATTCATCTTGCATTGACTCTTCATTGTCACTTCCAGCATTAACATTCTTTTGTATATACTCCGGTTGGTCATCTGTAGGGCGGGCATTACAAATTTTTAAATGTTTTCTTAAATTCTTTTTATAAACTGTATGTTTGCCATCCAAGGGACAAGGGATTCGCTCGCTGTCTAGAGCAGTATCATTTGAATCTTCTTTCACCGCTGGTTCATGTTCACCACAATACTCTTTACCCCTGGCCACTGTCATTTTACAATAGCGTTTCTTGCGCTTGACAAAATGGGCACATGTTTTGATTGCCGGTGATTCGGTTGAATCTTTTTGTTCCTCTGTTGTTGTCATTTTAGATTTTTTCGCTGGTTGTTCTTCGTCAGACATTTGTGGAGTTTAACTTAGATTTATTATTGCACTAATTTAAAATACTAATTTTAAACAATTAAAGAGAAAATGTAATAAGAATCGGCAACAACACCAAAACAAAACAAATGTGACGTGAAAATTTTTAAAATACACAGAGTTGTTAAACTATCAGCTGTTCAATGTGTTACAACTTGCAATCAAATTTTTTTAGCTTTTTTCGGTAAAAATCTTTGTACGAGCGATGCCTTTTTACGCAGATAACCCTTTTTTCTAAACCATGTCATTATTAAAGAAGAAGTACACAAAATGCGTTGAGATAACAACACGTTTTACGCGTTTCAAACTTTTTGCGCTCTACAAGCTCTCAGTTGCACATCTTATGTTAATTTAAGGTTTTTAGACTGTTACTGTAAAAGAATCAAAATTTAAAGTTTTTATTTATTTCTTTAATATTTTTTCTCAATTGTTGGAGAAACTCTAAACCTAACAAACAAAAGTTATACTGTTCGACTTTTCGACTTTTTGCATTTTATGAAAAGTCGACTTTTTGACTTTCGACTTTTTGCATTTTGTTAAAAGTCGATTTTTCGACTTTTTGACTTTTTTCATTTAATTAAAAGTAATATTTTATAAATAGTCGACTTTTCGACTTTTTCCGACTTTTCGACTTTTTCTGACTTCTACTTTTTCCGACTTTTCGACTATTTTTGAATTTTCGACTTTTTCCGACTATTTTCGACTTTTTCCGAAGCCAGAAGCGTAAATTTATAATGTTGCCATTTAACATTATATTATTATTATTTATTATTATTATTATTATTATTATTATTATTATTATTATTATTATTATTATTTATTATTATTATTAATAAAATTTATTTATATTTTTTCTATTTGTTGCAAATTTTTGAGTTTTTTCGACTTTTTCCGACTATTTTCGACTTTTTCCGATTTTTTTCGACTTTTTCCGACTTTTTTCGGCTTTTTCCGACTTTTCGACTTTTCGACTTTTTCCGTCTTTTCGACTTTTTGACTTTTTTCGACTCTTTCCGACTTTTTTCGACTTTTTCGACTTTCCGACTTTTCGACTTTTATTTACAAAGTCGACTTTTCGACTTTTTCAGATACGATATCGAGTTATCGACTTTTTTGGAACAAAATAGTCGACTTCGACTTTCGACTTTTTTCAACAAAAAGTCGATTGTTCGATTATTCGATAGTCGATTTATAGAATCCTACTTCTTACGCAGATAACCATTTTTTCTACACCATATCATTATTAAAGTAGAAGTACACAAAACGCGTTGAGATGTCAACACGTTTTACGATTTTCAAACTTTTTGCGCTTTACAAGCTGTTAGTTGCACACCTTGCGTCATTTTAATATAATGTTTTTTAAACTATTACTGTTTAAAATCAAAATTTTATACGTTTTTGTTCTTCCATAGCTGTTTTATAGACCTAATATCGATTTCTCTGTCTGTAGAGTATACAATGTGTTCCTAATATATGGAAATTGTGATTGGAATTCAGCATATAAAAGCTTTAAAGAACAAAATTATGTTAATATTGTAAAAACGGATTGCACTTCATGTTTTCAGTTTGTTTTCATGAATTGATGAACAACAATTTTTAATGTGTATATTAAAATGTGCTTTTTCCCCGTCAATCTGGTAACCACACGCAAACAACAATAATGAAAACAATGACAACTGTCATAGCGGCGAATAGACGTACAAAAGAAAAAACAGCAAAAACTACAAACATATACGAGAAAAGTACAAGGTTTTTAAACGTTTAGAATTAAAATTCCCTAAAAGCTTTTAATATTTTTTTATAAAAATTTAATAAAAACCAATTGTTTATAATAACAACTTAACATGTAAGTAAATTGTGAGAAACTACACAAATTTAATAATAATTTCCTTTAAAAAAGTTAACAAAACTAACCTCAATTTTTGTTTTCGCGCAAACATTTTTGTATATGGTTTGTTGTGTTTATATGTAGGGCTCTTGTCAAACCGAAATCTGAGTTGACTCCCGAAGAATTGGCACGCCAAGAAGAGGAGGAATTCAATACTGGTCCCCTATCTGTGCTGACACAATCTGTAAAGAACAACACACAGGTTTTAATTAATTGCCGCAATAATAAAAAACTTTTGGGCAGAGTAAAAGCCTTCGATCGCCACTGTAATATGGTATTGGAAAATGTTAAGGAAATGTGGACGGAAATACCACGTACAGGAAAAGGCAAAAAGAAAGTAAAACCTGTAAACAAAGATCGTTTCATATCAAAAATGTTCTTAAGAGGCGATTCAGTTATATTGGTTCTAAGAAATCCTTTGGCCACAGCAGCTGGAAAGTAAAAGGATGATCAAGACACAGCCTACAGTTTTATATTTAAGTAACTGAATTTGAGAGAAAAACTAAAAATTTTTATTTTAGTTTATTTTACTTTGCGTAAAAATATGAATAAATTTTTATTAAAAAAAAAGAAGAATCAAATAATAATAATAATATATTAATTATCCTCAGATAACTGGGCATGTAAAATGGGTACATAGTCATCATATTGAGCCTGATAAAAATTACCAGCCAGAGGAGCACCCAAATTGTATTTTTCAGCAAATTTAGCTGCCTTGAAATTGGGTCTATTACGACGTGAATTATTGCCAACATGGGGTTCATCAATGTCTAACTTTCCTGGTTGTTTGTATAAAAGGAAAATGTAACGATGTAGACCAGTACCTTTGGGTGGTCCTGAACCCACATAAGCAGCTACCACTTGACCTTGATCAATTTTATTACCGGGTATATTGGCAACCAACCAATGACGAAATTCTCTAACCTTAGGATTAGTACGACTAGGTGCATCAGGATCGGTCATTATTAGGGCATAATAATCTGCACATTTTGCTTCCCATTCAACTTTGGGTTGTTGTTTTACTTGGGTTGGTGTCAATTCGTTGCCTTTATTAACCTCCAAACCACCTTCATAGGAAACCTGTTAATTTGAATTGTGAATTAAAAAAAATAATACAATATATAATTTACTTAATAATTTAATAATTTCATAGGTATTAAGAAAATACACAGTGTGACAGAAATGTTTGTAGATCTAGTTTTGTACATTATTCTAAAATATTTAGAAATTCGAATATGCCCCAAAAAATGGATTTCTATTAAGTCCATACGATCCTACAGGATTTCAAATTGTGTATCCTTTTTAAATAGTTTAGTATCTTAGTTTTTAAGGAAAAAAGTTGCATTAAAGAATTTGATCTATTATTAAAAAGAGACATATATTAAAAATTCGTTTTTGGGATAAACTCTCAATATTCGGAGCGTATTAAAATTTCTATATATCATGTATTGATCTACTCTACTGGATCTACAAACTGCATTAGATCACGTAATTGACAGAAATGAATAGCATGATTCAGTTATAAAATAAATGCATTATGGGGAAAGAAATTAAACCGATTGAAAAAGTGTTAATTTGGGTTTGCTATAAAAAACAAGTGTAATTTATCAAATTAGTTGTTTTATAAATTGCTTAATTTAGCTTAATACTTGATTCATGAAATGGAACAAAATATAATGAATACGATTTTCATAAAAACTATTTTAACATATGCGTGTACCGTGGGAAGTGTATTATGCGTTTGTGTTGATGTTTGTGACATCTAAATATAAAAATATGGTCCTTAAAGCAATATAAAGTATACCTACATGTACCTTTATGATTTTGAATTAGTTTCTTATAAGATTTAATTATGTCCAAAAGATCATATACAGCTTTAAACTAAATTTTATTGTTTTTTTTTTTAAATCCTTGAAAAATATAGAAAAGTCCAAGCCAACATCTTTGCAAGTAAAACTAAATGTTCAAGTTTATTTTGCTTTGCTTAGAAATATGAATGAATTTTTATTTTAAAAATTCAATTTATTACATTTTAATTAAACTTTAAAACCTAACTGGGCAAGTATGATGGGAACATAATCATCATATTGAGCCTGATAGAAATTGCCAGCAACGGGTGTACCTAAATTGTATTTTTCGGCAAATTTAGCTGCCCTAAAATTGGCTCTATTTTCAGCTGAACTATTGCCAACAAGAGGTTCATCAATGTCTATCCTTCCTGGTTGTTTATACAAAAGGAAAATGTAACGATGTAGACCAGTACCTTTGGGTGGTCCTGAACCCACATAAGCAGCTACCACCTGACCTTGATCAATTTTATTTCCAGGTATATTGGCAACTAACCAATGACGAAATTCTCTTACTTTAGGATCAGCACGACTAGGTGCATCAGGATCGATCATTATTAGGGTATAATAATCTGTACATTTTGCCTGCCACTCAACTCTGGGCTGTAGCTTAACTTGTGTTGGTGTCAATTCATTGCCTTTATTAACCTCCAAGCCACCGTCATATGTAACCTGTTAATTTTAATGTTGAATTTTAAAATAATGCACAAAAAAACTTAATATCATTAAATCAAGTAATTATTGTGCTATTCTCATTAACAATAGATAGAAATAAAATTGCATGATGTCAGTTTGTTAAAATGCACTGTTGGTGAAGAATTTCAGCAGTTTAAAAAAGTGTTAATTTTGTTTTTCTATAAAAAATTAAATGTAATTTATCAAATTAGTGGTTTTCCAATTTGCTAAAGTTACATTAAGTACTTATTTCATGAAAGCTAATAAAGAGAATTATAAATCCATAAACATATACATATGAATATATGTATGTGTATCACTTTGACACTATAGGTTGTAGGGTAATGTGCGTTTGAACCAATGTTTGTAACATCCAACGATATTGATCTTAGAGGTTATAACCAGGTTTAACTCTGTCTCTTCGTGACTTAGTGTAGTTTTTTAGGTCTAGGCGAGTAGTTTACTACACCATATTTAAAAATGATTTAACACCAAGAAAAATATTCATTTGAGACCCAAAAAAGTATATTTGTATGTATATTCCGGTTTCTTATCTAATTCTGAGTCTATTTAGCTAGATCCGTCTGTCTGCTATGGTTGTTAGATCTTACAACGTATACATACATATAGGAAAGAAGGAGAACCATACGCCACTTTATTTGAGGCGGCCACAAATTAAAACCACAATACATATTGTTAATATTTTTCTTGGTTCGGATACTTAGATATATTGGCTTTAGTTTTATTCCTTTCAATCTTTCCTAAGTCATCCTCATGTACATATTTTTTTAACTTTTCCGCACTGACCAAAAACGGCGATACCGCCCCATCCATTGGGTAAATGCGCCCAGGGGATGGGGCAGATTTGTCATTAGTAAAATAAAAGGAAAAAAAATATTTTTGTATTTAGCTGTTTTATACTTTAATTAATTAAACAGAGTGTAATAAACCAGATATGTATTGTTTATTTCATAGAACTTAACAGAAAAAAATTAAAACAAATTATTACTGATTTTTTTCAATATTCTAACCAAATTTTGTTCTACATCACAAGCTTTACATATATTTGGCGCATGTGCCCCACGGGCAGTTCTGGGGTTTAGTTTCAATTTTTTCGGGTTTCAAATTTTATTATCGAAAATATTATTATGTCTTATTGTTCACTATTATTGACATTCTAATACTGACGAATATATATTTTCTATCCCAAAACCTAAAAAAGTTAGCACAAAAAGTTCACACAGTGAAATATTTTCACAGCTCTTTGAAAAACAATTAATCATGTCTGCCTCCCATTATATGTAAAGTTAATGTTTCAAATTTTCAGGGATGATAGATAATCGATAAACGAAAACAAAATTTGATAATGCAATAAAATCGATTATTCAGTTTTCAAGTTATTCGCATTGACAGATGTGCCCCTATGGCATATGATCCCCCTTTTACCCTATATACGTTGGTAACATATTACCAACGTAGACATGTATCGGTCCAAAATTAATCCTAGCTTCTATATAAGGTCCACTTCTCAGAATCACTCAAATAAACATAACTTATTAAGAAACAAAGATATTGGAATAATATTTGACATAAATATGCTTGTTTTGTGAATACACTTAAAACTCTGGAAAATATTTACGGATTAGTCCATAATTCCGATAATCACGTAAAAACACATACACAATTCATTACTAAATGAAAATATCGGTATGAAATTCATCATGAACGTGTTTTAATTGCATAATTGGTTATAGATTCCCTATATACGGACCACTTCCGAAAATCACTTAATGCTCATTATTAATTACGAAATAAAGATAAAGGATAAAGGCATACTTCCCATAACCACGTAAATGCACAGATTTATAATTGAATAAAGTTATCGGTATAAAATTCGCCATAATGTGGACATAAACTACCATTCCATTTTTTTCGGATATGTCCATAACGTTGAATCATTCCATTATTGGTCGTAGCTCTTTATTACATATGAATGTATTATTTTTTATAAATCATTGGCCATATTCCACCTAATTAAATTGGTAATAAACTTGATCAAAATAAGTTCGGTAGATGTATAAACCTAGATGATTTACGAAAGCTAAAATTAAACTTTCACACTAAAGTCTTTTTCCACAAAACATAAGGTATTTTTTACACGTTGAACCCTCCCCCTATTTGTCGTACGTTTTGTACCACTATAAACTTTAAAACAACATACCTTCAGAAATTCCTTGGGTGCCTCCTGCAATACATCTGGTATTATTTCATTGTCCTTAAATACTTGCTCCACTTCATTATCAGCAGCTGCATTTTGTGCCAACTGGAAATAGGCCCAGAAACAGATAAATACAATAACCAACTGTTTAGCCATCTGGTTTGTTATTAAAATATAGAAATTTTCCTTTTGTTATTTCAACTTTTTTTCGTACAACAACAAACAGACAGCAAAGTTTTAAAAGTAAATAAATCAATACTTAAATTAAAACCAGTTTTTATATAAAATCAGCGCTAGAAGAGAAGAATAGGTGTTTAAGAGAATTTTAATTTGTTTAACAAATTGAGAAAGATATATATTTTTTGCTTACTAATTTCAAATTGTTATTAACCCTTTTTCAGTTAGTTATAGTTATGTTTTTGTGATAGAGTATTTTATTTTTCTTCTTTTTTTATCAACAATATTTAAATTTGATTGGCTTTACTTTAATTCAGTCCATTGTAAACGTAACTTAACAGCAATTTTCTCATTATCTGGTTATATTTAATAGAAACTATAAATTGACAGTTTTTTGTTGAATTCTTTACATATAGGTATTTGAATAAATTATTTTCTTAAGCTTAAAGTTAAATTTTGTACATTTACATAAAATATAAAATGAATAAGAATGAATTACCAATTGTATTCAATTGTAGCCAAGCCACACACCAGAAATGGTGTTGCCAACTTCTTAATACATAATAAACAACTAATATTATACAGTAAAAGTTAGTATAGTTTTAGGCGGAGTTTATAAAATTTAAATCTATACATATAAAAATGAATGTGTGTTTCTATGTTTGTATATTTGAAGTTTATAGACTTCTAATCGGCTGAACTGATTTTACGATGGGCGGAATGGCTATAGTGGGTGTGGCATATTCCAATCCCCCCATATTATAAAATAATAAATCAGTATATCTGAGAAAATATAACAGTTAGAGTCTAAAACTATTAGAGTTAGAATCTTTAAATTTTGCACGAAGAACTTTAACATTTGTGTAAAATTTTGCTCTAATAACTTTAATATTCATTTGAACATTTAGGGGATTTAGAAATTAGAAACTATATAAACTAAAAAACTGTAAAAATTGTAAAATAAGAGACAAACAACAATAAACGATTATTTTTAGAAATTATATAACATGAAATCCTTATCTACTGTTATCTGACAACTTTTTTTATATTTTTGAATCATTTATGAATATAAATTCATTTATTAATTAATAAAAATATCTATTAAAAAAGTAGAAAAAGTTGGCACTCAATTAACCGGGAAAATCGATTATACATAATGCTTCCGGTCCCGACCATCACGGTAAATCGAGGTCCCACTGTATTAATATTGATATATCTATATCGAGCAATAAATAATTGGAATAGAATGTTTGATTGAGGTAGCGAAGCACACCGGGTATTAGCTAGTTTTAAATATTATTGAAACAAACTGCAGCGTTCAGGGTTCAAACTGAAGCGTGACATCGATCCATTATTTCGCCTAGCCCCCTAACAATCGTACCTTCCAAAAAAAACTTTGGTTGTTAGATCTTAAATTGTTGGACTTATGAGTTTTAAATTCAAAATTAAAACTCAAAAATACTTTCCTTCTATGAATTAAGAAATTGCAAATATATTTCCCTTTGCATCGTTTTTCCACAAAATTGAAAATGTTTTCAATATTTTGAGAATATTTTGTAAATAAAATTTGGACGTGTTTTGACACTTAATTTTTTTTAATGCATACTTTTCAATTCATTTTGTTTGCACTTGTGTCTAATGAGTAATAACAACTAATCTTATAATTTTGATAAATACCTACTATTTTTCTTTTTTCTTTTTTACTATAGCTGTGTTTATTGGGTAATTTTCTACAAAAACTTTGTCAACTTAATTTAAAATTTTCAATTATTAAAAATTTCACGAAGAATTAGTAATTTTTTTAATACTTAAAACAAAAACGCAAATAAATAACTTATATCTTACAAATATCGCAATGACTGATGATGCTAAAGATATAAGCAATATTTTCAAAGCCCATCAATTAATCCCCGATGTTATATCAGTACCACCGGCAGAATTTCTAAAGGTAACTTATAATAACAAATAACTCAAGAAAATTTCTATTTTTAAAATTAAATGTCCATTGACATTAAGGTAATTTATCCAAGCGGAGTTATTGTCGATAAAGGCAATAAACTAACACCTACACAGGTCAAAGAAACACCCAGTGTAGAATGGACCCATGAAAGTAATCAATTTTATACTCTCACATTCACTGATCCTGATGCGCCCAGTCGTAAAAATCCACAATTTCGTGAATATCAGCATTGGATTGTTGCCAATATACCGGGTAATGATCTAAGTAAAGGTGAAATTTTAACGGCATATGTCGGATCTGGACCTCCTCAAGGTACGGGTTTACATCGTTATGTATTCTTACTTTTTAAACGAACGGGAAAAATACAATTTAAAGAAATTCATATACCCAAGAATAGTGGTAAAAATCGTGCAAAATTTTGTGTAATGAAATTTGCTAAGAAATATAAATTGGGTGAACCGTTGGCAGGGAATTTTTATCAGGCTGAGTGGGATGATTATGTGCCAACTGTGCATCGTCAGTTATCGGGATGAGGTTATACATGTTTATGTATCAAAATTATTAAAATAATTAATTTTAGATGATCTTAATAAAACTTAAATGATTAAAATTGTATATATTAACATTTTAGAAATCTCTCTGCTAGGATAAATCCATATAAAGTGACAGATAAAGGAAGAGTAAAATTAATAATATTTTTTCAATGTCTATTTTTTATACGAATTTTAATTAGTATACGAAAAAGGCCACGCCCACTTTTGCTAATTCGCCCATCTTTATTAGTATTTAATTTACATGGGACTTTAGCTGAATTGAAATTTTCTTTACCGTTATTTTCTATGTTTTCTATTCTATTTATCATTCTATCTGGAATGGTTTTTACACAAATATTAAAATCAATATTTCTTCTCTAATATCGACTAGGGTTAGAACCGCTAACTAATTTCTTATTAATAAAATTGAATACTACCACTCATTACAAAGTAATGTATGAAATAACTACATTATCTACAATATTCATTACCAAAATTTGCATATTTTACTGGGTGATTTCACAAGCAGAACAAATTTGAAAAAAGTCGAAACCCTAAGACCAAGTTTGATGTTTCTAAAATATTGAGTGCTGAATCGGAATCTGTGCTCATATTTTCACCATCACATCTGGGATTTGAGATATCGTATACTGCAATTTTAGAAACCTAACACAAACTAAGACAACAGCTCCAAGATAACTTCATTTTTAAAATATTGTATGACAAGTGGAAGTCCATTCTATAAGCTTTAAAATAAAGGATTAACTGCTGGCATGTCTGCTTTCTTCTTTGAGATATACATATATACTTAAGACTTGGAAACTCATGGTTTTTGGTATATTCAAAGTTTTTACAACCAGAAATACTGTAAATATAGGATTCCAATTGACTCAGAATCACTTTCCTTTCATTCGACTTAACGAGGTCTTTACGTATGCCAATTATTGAAAAATTGGAGTGATTACGTTTTGTTTGTAAAATAAATGCGATATGTATGAAAAAATAAAGTAAAGGTGTAAATTTTTAGAAGATAACTCGAAAAATAAAGAAAATATATCAGATATTAAGCCTTTATATTAAAGCTGGCAGAATGGTTTTTCAGATTATATTAAACTTTTTTATTAAAAATTTTTCTTCAACGTCTAAATAAAGGTCAAAAATTACGTTTTCTCAAACATGGCACGACATTTCAAATCCCAGAAAAGTAAACTTTGGTCTGTGGTCTGTCTGAAAAGATCTGAAGAAGTAATGATTTTAACACAGGTTCTCTCATAGGAGGAGTGTCCTTTTAATTTGATTTCAAATTCATTACATCTGAAGTCATTCCCAGTAATTTTTATGTTCTTTTTTGGCAGAAATTTTAAAAAAATGACTTCTTTTCGCTTTTTTATAAGTCAATAAACATCACATTCACAAAAGGTAAAAAAAAATCACTTAGTGCTACTTCTGAAGTGGTGATAAATGTTATTTTTTTGGAAGTACTTCGTTTTGTTTTTTGTTAGGTATTATTATTATTACTTAAAAACATATTGGCATAATTTTAAGTTAAAATTTTGAAAAACCAAAATAAAATTAAAAAATTTAGTTAAAAAAAATTTCAATCATACTTGTTGATTTTTAAATTTTAACTGAATAACTGAAATTTTTTTTGTTTCAGTAAAATCTATTAAATGTTTAATTAAAAATGTTTAACCATTTAAACCATTTTATATATTAATATTTAAATAACAAAAATGTTCTTTCATCCAAAAAACTTGAAATTTTCATTTAAAACTTCAAAACTTTTCATAAATTGTTAAGAATAACACATACTATATTTGTATCGAAAATTTACTGTAAAATAACATTTTGGGAGAACTCAAAAAAATATAATACTACTGGGTACATATATTTCTTAAATATATCCTTTTTATTCTCAAGCTAAACCCAATCTAGCCAATAGCACATCTGAGAATGCATCATATTGAGCCAAATAAAAATTACCCGCCACCGGCC
Source organism: Lucilia cuprina (assembly GCF_022045245.1). NCBI lineage: Eukaryota > Metazoa > Arthropoda > Insecta > Diptera > Calliphoridae > Lucilia > Lucilia cuprina. Next base: position 28,484,035 of record NC_060952.1, read on the forward strand.
TACCTAAGCCATATTTTCTGGAAAAATTGTTAGTAGAAAAATTAGGTCTACCCTCAATGCTGTTGGCGTCAATGTATTTTTCATCAAACTTCAATCTTTCCGGTTGTTTAAATAATAAATAAACATAACGATGAAAACCTGAACCTTTACTTGGTCCAGAACCTTGATAACCATATACTAAATCTCCTTCATCAACATTATTCTCTGGTATATTAACAATTAACCAATGACGCCATTCTTTTAAAGAAGTATCCTCACGTGATGGTGCATCCACTTCGGTAAATAATAGTGTGTAAAAAGAGTCTTTTTCAGCAGACCATTCTACCAGGGGAGCATTTTGTACTTGGGTGGGTGTTAATTCCTCACCCATATTTGCCGTAACACCACTGTCAAAGGTGACCTAAATAAATTTTTATTTAAACATTTATCGATGACATATTTCATTTAGTTTAATATAAAATATTTACTTTTAATATTTCTTGGGGTCCTTCATTTAAAAGATCTGGTATAACTTCATGCCTTTTCATAGCCTTTATTATTTCGGATTCCTCTGCTAATACTAATTTTAGAATGTAAACTACTTTTAGTAAGATAACAAACTTCATGATTTTAATGTTGTTGTTGCTAATATTTTCAAACTTTGAATGATTGTTAACGTTGCAAATTCTTGATTTAAATATTTTTTGAACAAGCTTTTAAAAACTTAAGTTTGCTAAAGCTTAATGTTTAAGCAGGCAAATTTTTGAAAATTAATAATCATTTTTCTATTTCTATTAAGAATATGACTGTTAACATTTTGAAATCTACAAATTTCATTGTACTTTGATTGCTACCATTACAAGTATAACGACGAATAATTCAAATAATTTCTATCAGTTATCCATATGATCGTCTGAAGGGCCCTTTAGTAGTTGTAATTCAAATTTCGCGACATCGCTTTTATTTTTTCAGTGTGATCAGGATTGTGTTTGTTGTGTGGTTTTTGACAGTTTTTCGTCTTGTTCGAACTGGTGTAGCATAATACTTCGTAAAACTGTGTATTGGTCCTAGCAAAAATTGTCCAAAGAAGTTTAGATAGAATTTCTTCATTAAAAAAAAAATGGGGAGCAATATCTATAGCAATTAAATTCGACATGAACATATTTTATAGCAACCTCAGTTGCTTTGTAAAATTGTATAAGGATAGGTCCATAACTGAACCTATCCCCTTATAATTGCGTAAAAGAAGCATCTATTTCGATGAAATTCGACATGGACATAAAATAGGAACCTTAAAATATTTTTAAAATTTTATAAGGATCGGTCAATAATTGGCTCTATCCTACATATAAAGTCCCCTTCAGAAAATGACTTAAACGCTCATATCTGTTTACAAGAAGCATCTATAGCCATGATATTCGTCATTAACATATTTTATAGGAACCTTAAAATATTGTGTAAATTTTGTAAGGATCGGTCCATACCCTACCCTTTATATAAGGTCCCTTCAAAGATTAAATATAAGAAAGAATTCCTTTCGGCAATATTTTGATGGTTGGCTCAACTGAATATAACAAAAATTACCCATTGAATAGTTAGTTTGAAAGAAGGATGTACCTATATACATCAAATCCAAAAAAAAGGCCTCTATCAGGCCTGTTGAGCGCTCCTTAACCAGTGCCAATGGTGGGAATTGAACCCACCATCTCCGGTCTACCAGACTAGGACACTTAGCACTAAACTACTGGAGGCCACACATAGGCCAAAGTATACACTTCTAAAGGACTGAGCCAGGCTAAATCCGTTTAGATAGATATCATACAGATTGTATATGCGGGATTTTTCAAATTCATTTTTGGAACATTTTATAAAACGGGCGATATTTTGGGAATACAAAACGTTTGGTAATTAAAATTTAGATATGTTATGACTCTAATAAAATTTGTCAATTACATAGCTACATTTCGCTTCGGCAGTTATATCAGTAACATTAAGAATTGAAAATGTAAATTGATATAAAAACCCAATCTCTTTAAAGCTCTCCTAGAACTAGATTTGGGTGATAAATTTGAACATTTAATATAAAGTTTCCATAATATTTTATTTGTGATGGCTAAATAGTTTTGAGATAATGTCTTACTATAAAGGGTTATATTCCAAAAAAATAACTCTGCACAAAATGTGGAATTCCTAGTATTCATGATAAGAGCAAACTTTTTTTCATGGTTTCTTATTATGTATTGTCAACCGCAAGAATTACCCTCCTATTTTAAAACTTAATCAATTTAAAAACTAAATTATATGTGTACAATATATTTCAAATAATAACTCTTCAAAGCATTCAAGTAGAAAGAAAATTTATATAATTGAATAGAGTTCAATGTGTGCATTTATCATCTTGTTGAGTGTTATTTGGGCAAAACTAAAAGTTTAATAACTATTATCGAGCAAATTTACAATGATAATAAAGTCATTTTCTCAAAAAAAAAAAAAATAAAATAATAGTAATAAAAATAAATAATAACCACTCAAACGAACAATACGTACAGTGGTGGTCAAATAAAAAATGATCACATAAATACTTTTGAGTACAATTGTTTAAATATTTTTTTCATCGCATACGCAGTATTCGTAAATCAAAGTTTTTTTGTTTTTTAAATTTATAAAATTAAATTTGAACAATTTTATTTATAAACACATGGACTGTTTCGTGTCAAGTGACGCAACATAAAAAATCGATTTGGTGCTGTCTGGCTTACTACATTGGTGCAAATTTCATCAAGTTGGGTCACTTGACACGAAACTGTCAACATGTATATATATGATAGGAAATAGGGGTACTATAAATAGGGGCGTGGCACTTCCCATATGTATTAATACCATAATTCGTTTATTTTAGAAACTATTGGTGTTAGAATATTAACAACCATGTTATAACCATGTTATACGGGGTTAGACATAAGAATGTTATACAAAAATACGATAATCTAAGGAATTATTACAGTTCAAATTCTAAATTCTAATAGGTTTCTATTTTCTGTAAGGCCCCCAAATTTGATTGAGTTGTATTGTAAGTACCTTGTTTTAAATAATTAATACCGTTGATGCTTTATTACATATATTTTGTTCTGAAAAATGTATTGTATTTATTAACAATGTAAATCATTTTGCACTTAAACATGCAATATTATCTGTATTGTTCATTTACTGTAAGACATACATAACTCGAAATACATATTTGTCATTCTAAAATCTTTACGTACGTATTTTGTGCATGATTGTAATTGCCAATGGTCGCTGTTCCTTTGTCCATAAATGTAATTCTTTTAATCAAAGTCCAAGTTGCCATTTTAAAGTAATTTCAATGAAATGTGGTACAAGTTGTACTTTTGGTTCAGAAGACAAATTTGTACATAATTTTAGCTATACAACTCTGCACTTTTAAGTTTTATATTAGTATTTATACAAAGTTTAGATGGTTTTTATAATGATCAGTTAAAATTCCACGCCGTTTTTCTCAAAACTATTGTTCAATTCACTATCGATGTCGTATCGTTGTAAGTCATAAAAAAATTTCAAATAAAATTTTTTGAAACAATTCCATGAAAAGGTAAACCACGACTGAAAAAATAAAACCCTTAACTTCTGCATTTTTGAAGATAATTCATCAAAATTTGGTATATGATCTTTTGTAGCATCAAAGACGAAAACTGTTGAACATTTTTGAAATGGTTCTATTTGTATACCTCGCCGCCACACAAACGGACCTGAAAATAATACTTTTTAGCTCATAATTCTGTTAATTATAATACTATCCCTTAAAAAATCGGCAGATCTAAAATGTTTATAAGTCTAAACCTTTATGCTGATTTTCATAACGATTGGACCTCATTTGACCCTAGTTCAATTCAAAGTTTAATTTCAGTTTTTTTATTTTTATCTATAAATTGCTTAATCGACTATGTCCGACTGCACTTTCCTACTCTTTTTGATTTGTTGAAGTGTGTGTATGCATATGTTTCTGTCACATAAGATGTGTCACCGATCATTAAAATTTTTTATTATAAAATAATATAACTTTTTATTTAAAAATTATGGATTACTAATGAAAAATATGTCCCATAGTGTAAGAAATTACACTATTCGCAGATTTTTGTAAAAATTTACATGTACTTTAAAAACACTTCCGTTTTTTGTCAAGTATGATATCGCCATATTTTAATCCATATTTTGGAAAACAAGGTTCCGAATAGATGCTTCCTTTTGCAAATTTAAATGGAACAAAACGACAAAATTGTTTTCCATGTACACCTAATTTTACAAAATCTATACCACTCTGACTGTGGCCTCCGGTAGGTTAGTGCTCTAGTCTGGTAGACCGGAGGTCGTGGGTTTGATTCCCACCTGAGGCATTGGTTAAGGAACGCACAACAAGCCCGATAGAGACCTAGGTGTATTTCTTCGGATTTGATGTATATATGTACATCCTCCTTTCAAACTAACTAACTAACTAACTAACTAACTAACTAACTAACTAACTAACTAACTATACCACTCTGAAGGCGTTCGAATGACACATACAATCGTATGGAATTGCCCATATATATTTCAAATAAAGCCACTTTTGTAGTATGTATGTATTTGTTCTTTTAAAATATGTTAATTTATATTAATTAATGTCCTTTAAGGGATGTATCGAGGTCGCTGGTTGGTTTGTTCTCTTTTTTTGACTTTTTCAAAGCCCGATTTGGCTTTTTTCTTGAAGAGGAGGTTTTTTCAAAATTTTTACACGGTTTACTTAACAGTTCAGGTTCACTTTTTTATTCAATTGATTTTGTCAACCTCGGATCTAGTTGCAGAAAAGCTTTGCAGAACATACAAATCTCTGTTTTTGAAATTCATATAAATATACGATTTTCGTTTGTTGGGACCAACTATGAGAAATATTTGATGAATATTTACTCGAATAATCCGCTTTTTGGTCGCATTTGAAACATATGTACAAAAATAAAAGTTTTGTTAATCGGAACACATCGGCTCTTTAACGATGCGTTTCGATCAATTGTAATTAAAGAAATTATATTTGGTAAACTTCAATTACAATTAATTTAAATTGGTTATTGTTTATATAATTAATTCTAATATACCCATTACAATGAATTGTAATTGCTGCACTTTCAATTACAATTACAAGTAATTATAATTGGATTGGTACATTACTGTATATATTTATATTAATAGTTTTCAATTAATATTAGTGTAGCGTACTGTATAGCCGAGCTCGACGATCATCTATAATTTCTTAACTGTTTTAGTTCTATATTCTGACTGATATAAACCAAACTACAAATAACTGTTATTGATATGAATAAGCGCTATAGTTTCCTATTTAACGTATGCTAATTATAATAACAATGTTTATGATATAATAAAAATAATATATTCGCATTAATAAAGTTATATTTTGTTTATAACAATTATTTATGTTCAACTAGTGTATTTTTGCATAGTCAATCTAAAAGCATGTATGTTCATAAATTAATTTATTATAGTCTGACGAGGCCGACTATATAATACCCTACACCTGTTACAAAAAGTAAAATGTGAATTAGTTTTCAAAATTGCGACCTGTAGTTTGATTACAAGGTTTAAATACACTATTCGGGGGTTCAGTTGTATGGGGGTTAGGTGATATAATGGATCGATATTGACCATTTTCAATAGGCTTCGTCCCTAGGACAATAGATTATGTACCAAATTTCAATGATTTATATTCAAAATTCCTACAGTTTGATTACAAGGTTCACATGGACGGACGGACAGACATAGATAAATCGACTCGGAAAATGATTCTGAGCCGATTGGTATATTTTAACGTGGGTAACGTGGGTTTAAAACCAATATTATTGTGCGATACAAACATTAGCACATACCCAATATACCCTACCCACTAAAGTGGTGTAGGGTATAAAAAATCTTTAATTTCTAGCGACTTTAAGAGCAACTTTATATGAACTTGCTACTCAGGTTTTAAGAACTAGTAAGGAATAGTATGGATATTTAGTATTTAAACGTGCATATATGCAAATAAATATTTGTCATATTAAAAAAAATACAACCTTGATAATAAAAATCATGAAAAACAAGCAAATGTCGACCCATTTTTACTTTCATCTTTTACTTAATTCATTAAAAAATCATTAAGACATTTAGCCAGTCTACACTAATAATAGATCTACTCTGTATACAAGATAAATTGTTAAATTTAAATATATTTCTTTATTTAATACATTTTTTTTCATTTCGGTTTTGTTTTATGAACAACTTAAAGTTGTTGGTATTTATTTTTTGTTTATTAATTTGTTGTTGTTGTTTTTTTTAATCATAAGATTTATTAACATTACAATAAATTTTTAATCTACCGGTTGTTTGTTGGTTACTTTTGGTGCAAAGATGGTGTCAAATATTGAAAGAAAAAAAATTACAAAAAAACTAGTTTAATTTGTGAAGACTTATAATAAATACATGGAATTACGAAAACGATTTTTCCTTAAGAAATAGCAAATCACTTAAAGACCCAATTGTTTGTATAATTCCAAAACATAATCATCATATTGGGCCTGATAGAAATTGCCAGCTATCGGTACACCCAAATTGTATTTTTTAATAAAATTCTTAGTAGAGAATTTCTCTCGTCCAGCTGCTTGGGTTTTTGTTAAATGTTTCTCATCAAATTCCAATTTTTTAGGTTGTTTAAACAACAAAAATGTATAACGATGTAAACCAGAATCTTTTGGTGGTCCCGAACCCACATATTCGGATAAAACTTCTCCTTTACTTAAATTGTCACCGGGTATATTACCCACTAACCAGTGATGCCATTCACGAATAGTGGGTTCTTTGCGTGAAGGAGCATCAGGATCGGTCATTATTAAAGTGTAATATGTGCCTGCCTCTGCTTGCCATTCAATTTTTGGTTGATTTTTAACTTGGGTAGGAGTTAATTCAACACCCTTATCGGCCTGTATGCCATTATCATAAGTAATCTGCAAGTAATATTTTAATTTATTACAAAGCGTTTTTAAATCTTATAGAATCATTGTTCATACCTTAAGAAAATCTTTTGGTCCTTCCTCAATAACATCAGGTATAACTTCTAAATGTTTCATGAATTTGGTAATTTCGGAATCTTTTGCCTTAACGGTGTTTACGACCAAGCCAAGTAGGCATAATGCTAATACCACTTTAAAGGTCATTTTTTATTACAGTTTCTTGTTTTTTTTTTAATGCAATGTTTTTTATTTATTTTAATTTGTATATGAGATCTTTATTGTTTAAATGTTAAATATTGACTGAAATCTTTATTGATTAAAATCTCAGTTTTAATATATGAATGACAACTATAAATGTATTTATCTGAATATTTATCTCAATTTTACTTTAAGCTTATAATAAAGCTTTGGATGTTATATTACTGCAACTTGAATTTAAGTTAATAAAAATCTATATCAAAAGCTTTTTTTATTTAAACTATATCCGGTTTTAAATAAAGTTTTTCGATTTTTATTAGCAGCTTTTATATAAAACTTTTGTTTAGATTTAATAAAAAATTTCATTGGTTTTAAAATATTTAGAATAAAAAGTCAAAGGTATTTTTTTAAATATTTCGTATTTATTATTTGTTTTTTTTATTATTTTTTAATTGCATTTTTAATAAATTAAATAAATATTAACTTAACTTTGTTTTTGATTTTTTTTTTTTTGGTTTTTGGGATGTCATTTGGTCGCGATGAAATAAAATTAGAAAAAGGAAATCGTAAAGAATAGAATACAGAAAGATAGTCTTAGAGATAGCACGAAAAAGAGAAAGAAAAAATAGATAGAAAAAGAGATAGAATAGAATTGTATAGAATAGAAGAAAGGATTTTGGTAAAGGGGGGTAGACTAGAAAAACTGAAAATAATGACTTGTATGGCCTCTCCTTTTCAAAGAGATATTTGAGGTGAAAATATATAAATAATTAAATTAATTTTTTTCTTTTTTTTAACAACTAATGAAAAAAATAAATAAGCATTTAAATGTTACTACTTTTTTCTCAGAATTTTGAATGTCCTTGCTGAGCACATGTTTTGGTTTCTAGAATTGTCCTGGTTTGTTTAACTATCGAAAGGGCACAAAGTGTGTGTTTTCTTTTCAACCACTTAGTGATTAAACTAAAAGAAAAGAAAGCTGGATAGAGATTTACGATAAAACTCTAACCTTCGCTTTCCCATTTGGAATGTTGTAGGGTAGGTGATGATGGAGGGAGGATATATTTAAGAGGAGCTGCTGTAGCTGCCGGAAGAACCAGTGCTGCTGGAGCCAGAGTAGGAAGAGCTGCTGCTGGGATGATAAGAACTGTAGGCCATGTATTGGGCATCAGAACGGGCATATGGACCACCGCTCATGGGTTCCCAGCTGCTGGGATCGTAAGAGGAGGCAGTAGAGCTGGGTACACCGTATTCAGCAGCGGGCATGGGTGGCATCATTGGCATCATGGTCATTTTCATACCGCCCAATTTTTGGATCAAATTGTAGATGAGGAAACCCAAAACCAATTTAATAGCGATTTTAGACAAGATCAAAGCCTTGAAAGCTTTAAGTCCAATCAATGACATTAAGATGGGCATAACAACCTTCAATTTGAGTTTCATGAGCAACAACAAGGGCAAGAAGAGTTTGTCCTTCTTCTTATCACCACGGGCTAAAAGTAGAAAAAGTAAAAGTTAGAGAGTAAACATTAAAATGTTTGTCTCAACTTTAACTCACCTTCAGATTGGGGAATTTCCAAATCGAAACCACGATCAGCACGGTAGGACAATACAGAGTTAGCGAATACAGTTTCGGGCAATGTTACGCGGATTTCATTGGTGTTCAAGATGCGGGCAACACGATCGGTGATAACTTTGTCGATAACATCATCATTGAAGGCACGGCCGCTAACATCTTCTTCAACACCGGTAACAGTATCCAAATAGGTCAACACCTTCTCCTTCAAGCAATGCATGGCATTGCTGTTGAAACAATTATCCACAATATTAGAGATGAGTTCGTCGGAGGTGTGAATGCGTGGTTCGGCCACAGAATTATCAATGGCGGCAGCATTGAGGGGAGCAGAAGCGGCCAGCAATAAACAGCCTACGGCCAAAAAGGATGTAAAACGAAAAGCCATTTTTAACAAATATTATTTTTTAGTTTAATTAATTATAAAACCAGGTTTATTCCTTAAACTGTATTGTGCTACTGGTGTTCACAATGGAATTGATATGAAAACAATGATATCAATTTCAACAAATACTGATGATTTTATACTGCCGCTCCCCCATACAAAAAAACGTCACCACATACCCCATGCACACAAAACGACCTAAAAGAAGTGAAAACAATAACAACAACTATTAGTACACTTTGCTTAAGAGCGTCAAAACCAAAAAGACCATACGGGAAATTACAAATAGTTATTTTCATACCTCATAACGAATGACCCAAGTCTCAATATATTTGACTCTATAGTTAATAAGAGTCTAGTCTATAGTATTATATTGTTTTTGTAAAATTTTGTGTTCATATTGGAAGTATTGATTATCAACAACAATTTCTATCAAAATTAATAATTTTCAAAATTTTATAACAAAAAAAAAAAAAAAAACAAATTTTTGGTAATGGCCTAAACTGAAGTAAGCTTTCTTTCATACCTAAACTCAATTGTATGCCAAATATTGAAATTACTATCAACCAACTAACTAACTAAGTAAGCAAGCCAATTCAAATCAATTGATTTCATCATAACATAACGATCAAACCGTCAATGTTTTACGACAACTTCCCTCCCCAGCAATTGCATTTCAATCCAAAAAAAGGCAAAGTAAAAACACTCTCACGCATGCGTTGAATGTCGACTTTTTCCACTATGAACCGCTATTCATTCAATTTCAATTTGTCTGTCGGTCGTACTTCTTGTATTAAAAACTTTTGATTTTACAATGTTGAGGTTGTTGTTATTGTGTCCATTGTTTTAAGTATTAATTAGTATGCAAAACTCAATACTCTTACGATGTTCAATTACAAGTGACAATAATAAAATACAATAAACTAAAATATAGTAAATAAAACAAATACACATAAATATGTTTAACAGACAGACATACACACATACATAAAAGACACTCTGCCAAACTGCAACTAAAAAACAATTTCATATTTGAACGTTAAAAAATTTCATTTTAATTTGTTTTTGTTATGGGTGCCAAAAATTAAAAATATAAAAACTTTTTCTCTTTCAACTCCTACCCCTCTAACCCCCCAAAGTTTGACACAAGTAACCAAAAAATTTGTTTTTTATTTCATAAAAGAATTTTACAACAAATATTTAACAATATTTATAGAGTAAAAATTAAAAATTTATTTTAATATCCGTTTTAGGTTTATTGTTTTTTTTTGGTAACATTTGTAGACAACCAGACACGTTATTCGATCGTAATTCATATTGGCAAATCTATAATTTCCTCCTCTTTGTCCACCACCTTCTTTTATTTATTCTTATTTACCATATTTGTTATACAACTTTCATTACTTTATGTAGTTAAAACATTTATTTAGTTTTATTCATATTTTTAGCTTTTTTAAATTCCTAACCGTTTTCAGACTTACACATAAATATACTTATATAAATAAATATGTACGTGTTGCAGTGATCAGAAGACACCTTACGATCGCTATACTTAATATTAAAAACTTTGAATTTCATAGAGATGGTGTAGGTTAAAGCTGTATATTATCATGGAAAACACAAGGTCATTGTTCCAAAAATAATTTAAATTGTATTGATGTTATACTATTTACTTTAGCCTTGACATATTAGATATAATTTATAATTTGTAAAAATTATATAGAATCCCAGCAGTTCGACAAAGAGTCAATGCATTCGTCTGTTTTGGGTCATTCGTCACGAATGTACCCTTTGTAATCAAGAGTGAAGACAGTCGTCACTTTAATGTCCTCTTTGTAAGCGGGAGTGGAGACAGTCGTCTTTTTACTGTCCTCAAGTAACCTAGAAATTATACTCTTAAAAGTTGTTTTTTTTTGTACAGTCGTCACTTTAGTGTCCTTTTTGTAAGCTAGAACGGAGGCAATCGTCTCTTTACTGTCTCTTTGTAGGCTGTAGAGTGACGACAGACTTCTTTGTAGGATAATGCCATGTTAAAATGGTATATGTATGTACTAGCAATTTATGAACTTTATATTAACCCCATATTACGATTTTGAAGACTATATTGGTTTTCAAGTTATACGAGTTATTCTTTTAATTCATATGCGAGGTACTCTACTCGCCATTCCATGCTCACATCTGCGACCAAGTTCTTTGGGCAAAATAGTTCCCCAGATATACAAATAGTTTCCCAGTTTTACGAATTTTTATGTGTTATTCATATAAGAGTTGCAAGATGGCCCCCTAATGAATGCCCACCATTTAACCCTCAAATTTTCACTTTTATATTATTGTACCTCCGATGTTCTTATAATTGTCAATGTTCTTTGTGCAAAATTTGAAGATTCTAAATGTACCATTTTTCCAGATAAAGGAATTTTTGTATCTAATTCATATGGGAGGTGTCATATTGCTAGTACTCCAATTTATTACCCAAATGTTCATACGGATGTTAATCTTCTTTGAACAAACATTGATGGTTCTAAATCTAATAGTTTCCAATATAAACGATTTTTTTATTAAATGGGAGGTACAACGGTCCCAATTGCTAGTCAGGTTATTTTTGCTTTAGAATGAAATATAATCTGATATATTCTTAGGAGTTTACTGGGATTGACACTAAAAACGGGTGCTCTTTTTTAGGTATGTTCTGAGTTTTTAGTTTTTTAAGAGCCTGGGTCTTTGTGCTTCAGAAAAACGGGTGCTCTTTTTTAGGTGTGTTCTGAGTTTTTAGTTTTTTAAGAGCCTGGGTCTTTGTGCTTCAGAAAATTGGAGATAATCAGGAACTGAGATCAGGAGTATACTGGGATTGACCCTGTTTTCCCATTTTCTATAACATTCTCCTCTATGCCCAACGTAGTCGAGTTCGTATGTTGGGCACTGTACATACATAGTTAATTGTAATACTTTTCCAATATAGTATAGTAGCATGCATTCTAATTCTTGATTGCTTAGTAATTTCTTTGAAATGACAGACACCATATTTGTCAACGTATGTATATGTAAATAGAATACAGGTAAATGGGTTATGATTGAAACAATTTGTCGTTTATTCAAATTGTGTTAAAACATGAAAGTGAAATTATTTGCAAAGAGTTAATAGAACATGAAAATGTCAGAAATGGCATTAATTACATTATTAGTGTGTAAAAATTGATAGTAAAAATGAAAACTATAGGGAAGTTATCTTCCATATTAGATAAAAAACAATATATGCATTAATTTCTAATTAATATCGAAATTAAATCCTTTAAACAAAATCTTGAGCAAACAAAATTTATTTTTAAACTTCAAGAAGAATTGCTACCATATTTCTTAGAAGTTTAAAACAAAACAATTACCCCCTCCCTTCTCAATAAACTTACTCCATTTTAGTGTAATTGCAATCCAGGAAAATGAGGTGCCACCATAGGTACCGCCAGGACAATAAAAACAAACAAACTGTATTTAAAGTAAATTTCAGGGTATCAAAGATGACTGATTTGTCCATATTGATAAAGTGAAATTTTTTGATGGAATTGTATGTAAACAATAAACAGCTGTTGCATACAAATTGAACTATTGTGAATGAATTATTCACATCAATTTCAAGATAGCAATTCTCCCTTCGAGGGGTATGAAAATATGAAGTGAACAAAAATTTCAGTTCAATTGGCGTTAGGGGTGTACATTTATGTCAACCTACCCAGCAGTTCGACGGGACAGTCCCGAACTGACCATTTAACCTACCACTTGTGGTGGGCCCTAGCCACCTGACTAGCCAGGTGACCAACCATTTTAACATGGGCTTGTCCAACGAGGAAGTCAATCGTCACTCTGTGCCTTACAAAGAGACAGTAAAGAGACGATTGCCTCCGCTCTCGCTTACAAAGGGGACACTAAAGTGATGACTGTCTTCAGTCTCGTTTACAAAGAGTTTATTTGTGACGAAAGACCAAAAACATACGAATTGGAGTCAGCCAGGTGGTAAGATATTAATGGAAATAAAATTTAAAAATTTCAAGTGTCTACTCTCTAGAATACTATGGGGCAATAATGTGACGATTGACCCAAAAGATATAAATTTGAGTCAACCAGATGGTGGTATATTAGTAGAAAGTAATAATTATTTCTCCAAAAGATGGGTAAAATAACTACTTTCAGAAATACAACAAAAAAACTACTTTTAAGAGTATAATCTCTATGTAACTTGAGGACAGTAAAGAGACGACTATTAGTGGAAATTACTATCTTTTTCGTATGCATTGACTCTTTGTCGAACTGCTGGGTATTTATAGTGTAATGTATTTAAATGATTACTATTGCAATTTTAATTAAAGAAAATCTTGTCGATAATCTACGAAAGAAGATTTATAATTTAAAAATCTTAATTTTAAGTAAAAACATCTTAATTATTTAAATTTAATTTAAGAAATTATTAAATAATTCGACTATATTCTTCTATACTAGAATGTAATTATAGTATTTAAATCTGTGAAACGTAATGTTTAATTAATACACAATTTATTAGATAATTGCAAATATTGTTATTTAATTCAAATCAATTTAAAATACAAACAACAATTTGTTTTTAATTTATTTACTCAAACTTTGTCTGAACTCTATCAATAACTGAAAGAGTATTATTTTATGTATTTAGATCATAAACACAATTGCTAGGAAATAAACGTGGTTTAAAAATAATTTAAAGTAAACAAATATGTATGAATATAAATATATAAAAGTTGTTCGAAAACAAACAAATTCAATAATACGTTTATTTCATTGGTATTACTTCGAATTGTAATGCATTTATTTAAATTTATTATGTAATGTTATCAAAAACGGAAATATGCAAAAAAATATTTGCAGACAAAAGAAAAAAAAATAAATTTTTTTCATTCGTATTTATTTATATATAATATTTACATATGGGCATTTCTTTGTCATCAAACATGACGTAGGGGGTTATATTGTTTTTGACATTTCGTTTGTAACAAGTCGAAATATTCGTCTAAGACCTATAAAAGTATGTATATATTTTCTGGGTCCTTATTAGATTCTAAAACGATCTAGCAATGTCCGTCTATGTATGTGTGTTGAAAACACGACAGAGTACATACTAGAGTATTCGGTTTATGTTCGTAATTTTAACAAATAGATATCTACAGTGTAAAATAACTAATAGGTAATTTTACTAAAGGTGTAAGTTGACATGTATTTCAAATCAGGTAACTATGCACAGATAGATACCTATTTGTTGAAATTACGAGCATTATTCGACAAATAATTATTTCAGGTTTTAACTCAACCGATTTATAATCGGATAATATAAAATTATTCGATTAACCGAATATTTTTACTAGTTTTTCAAAAACACATATTATTTACTGTCAATAAAAAAGTATTGCATTTTTTGAATGAAAACATCAATTAAACAGTAAAAACTTCCATTGAAAAGTAAAGAGATGACATTAAGAGACAAGTACTTCCAGCGCACGTTTACAAATAGGAAGTTAAATATGTACTTAATGCGATCGCTTCTAAATTTGAATTAAAGTAAGTTTTGTTTTGATCGATCGATATCGATGAGGATACGTCCATTGCGTTAACTAATAGTTCTAACACAAAAATACTTTTTTTAGGTTCGTGTGAAAAATTAAATGCGACAATAAAAGTAAGTCATTACTAAGTAATACTGACGGTAAGTAGGTTAATAAATACACAAATACATATATAATTTTTAAAAATTATTTGTTTGATAAAAAACAAATTAAGGTATATTCTATTTGTGTGTCCCTTTTTTAGTTTATTTCCAAGCATCCAAGCAAAAACTTTGCACCCGCTACTACTTTCAATGACTTCCAGAATTCATTACTTTGTAACTTTATTCGCCACTTTTAAACTAACTTTGTGATTAGTCAAGACTAAATAATAAAATAAACAAATTCAAAAACAACTTGCTCATTTCTTTTGATTGCATGTCTAAAAATAGATTGCCGAAAAACAAATAGTATTTCGTATGAAAACCATTATTTGGGACATCACGAACAAAAATAAGTTCTTATTGTAGTAGAAAAGGAAGTAGATGTCTCTTCGAATTCTACTTACTTTTCTAATTACCCTGGAAGTTAAATTTTTGCTGGGATAGAAAGTCATCTATCTATAGGTATATTGTATAATTAGAACTATTTTATGCTTATTAAAAATAACCAAATATGTTGAATTTAACGGCATTTTACTTGACCAAATATTTTTTTCAAACTAGAAACAAAAAATTTTTAAATTTCCTATAAAATTTTAAGCAAATTGTTAAAAAGGAAAGATTTTGATTATTCGGTTAAATAAAAAAAAAAATTATTCGGTTTATTCGTTATTAGAGTTTTAAAATTTTGCACTAATATTTTTAGTTGATGCCGATTGTTGGGTATTGAAAATGAACAATATTCGTCCCGGAAATCGCTTAGGCTTTATATAAGGTCCCCTTCAGAAAATTAGTTTTTATTAGTCTTTTTTTAAAGTCGATTTATACTTTTATGTAAAAAACTTTTCCAAAAAGTACTATAAAATAACTGAGTAAGGGTAAAAAACTTTTCCAAAAAGTACAATAAAATAACTGAGTAAGGGGAAAGTCTAATCAATACAAAAAGTAAATGTAGAGTCAGGTTTCATCTCAAGAAAGTCGGGCAAACACATTTGTAACCAGTTAGTTTTTGAACCTCGTCGAACAAAAATAATTAGTTATTCACCCCAAAAGTACTTCCATTTTACTACAATATTACTTGCCTACTACCGGGCAAGTGAAGTTTTTCTTGGGTAAATCGGTAAAGGATTGCATAATTGACCCTACCAGTCATATAAAGGCCTCTTCCAACATATAAAGTCCCCAAACATATTTTTTTTAGTCAAAATTTAGGATCACAAAAATACACTTAACGCCGAAATCGATATGCCTAATTTTAGGAGTCCATAAAAAATGAACCGTATAAGTTATGACTCTAGTTTATACGACAAACAAACGTTTAGATTTAGTTAAAATTTTAGAGATAACTAAATCGAAGGTGTCAATAATTTAAAGTGGGCGAAGTTTCAGTGAAATGACTGCAATTTTCAAAAGGACATGCAAGAAGTACTTGCCAATTAGAAATTTTACATTTATGTATAAATTTTTTTTTTTAGAATTTACTTTTTATTTAATATCAAGATTTTAAATTTTGCTCTAAATTAAAATCTAGTTTTAAAAGTTTTCCCAAACCTTTATGTATAATTTAAAAACGAGTATGTGCTGTGACATCCAAAGTTAACAGTTTTTTTTATTAGTAACACTTCTAGTTTACGACAATTTTGCTCATTAAATAATATATATAATTTGCATTATTAAAAAAAATTCTAAAAATGTTTAGGGTCTTCCTTACAACGTTCTAACGTTACGTGGTGAACAGATGTCAGATTTATCACAAATATTTTCAAGAATTTTTTTCAAAAATCTAATAAAACTGTAAGAAATGAATTATAATCAATAACATTTTAAGATATTTTGTAGTATAGACAAAATGTTAATGGAAGTAGCCCTTTAGAAAATTCAAATGCTAGGATCAAAGGAAGGAATTAAATTTTCTATAGAAATAACCTTTGACTCCCAATATCTCGCTTGCGAATACGATATTTTCAGTGATATTTAATCCTTTACTAATTATGCTAAGGAGAAGCTAATTTTCATTACACTTTCTAAAATTCCTCATATTGGTCATTATTTTTATTTTTAAATTAGACACAAACCGGATGATATACGTCTCAAACTATAAATTTAACGAAAAAAATCCGCGTTTTTATGTTTTATACCCACCATCAAAAAAGATGGGGGGTATATTGTTTTTGTCATTCCGTTTGTAACACATTGAAATATTCGTCTAAGACCCATAAAAGTATATATATTCTGGGTCCTTATTAGATTCTAAGACGATCTAGCCATGTCCGTCCGTCTGTCCGTCTGTCTGTCTGTCTGTTGAAAACACGATAGAGTCCAAACGGAAGTAGCTAGCGAGCTGATTTTTGCACAGATACTTATAGTTAATGTAGTTTGTTTGGTATTGAAAATGGGCAATATCGGTCCACGATTTCGCCTAGCCCCCATATAAGGCCCCCTTTAGAAAATGACATTATCGCCAATAACTGGCTAAGAGAAGCATCAATAAAGGTGAAATTCGACACAAACATGTTTTATAGGGACATAAATTTTTTCATAGAATTTCATAAGGATCGGTCCATAATTGACCCTACCCCCCATACAAAGTACCCTTCAGAAAATGACTTTATCGCTCACAACTGACTAACAGCAGCATCAATAGCGGTGTAATTCGGCACAAACATGTTTTATGGTGACATAAATCTCTTCGTAGAGTTTTATAAGGATCGGTCCATAATTGACCCTACCCCCCATATAAAGTCCCCTTCAGAAAATGACTGGCTAAGAGAAGCATCAATAGCGGTGAAATTCGGCACAAACATATTTTATGGTCTCATAAATCTCTTTGTAGAATTTTATAAGGATAATTGACCCTATCCATAATTGACCCTATCCTACCTACAAGGTCCCTTTCAGAAAACGACTTTAATGCTCATATCTACCTTAAGAAACATATATATAACAATAATATTCGACATATAAAAGTTTTATGGGAACTAAAATCATTTTCTTAAAATTTATGAGGATGAGTCCATTATTATCTAACCCCCTAATAAGGTGCCCTTTAGACAACGAATTCAACGCTCATTACTACAAAATTCTACATACACAAGTTTCGTGCGAGTCAAAATCTCCCTATCAAATTTTATAAGGATCGATCCTTATTGAAAGTAAGAATATCGGTTCACGTTTTCTCCTATCCCTATTATAATGCCCCCTTCAAAAAATAACTTTATCGCTAAGAGATGTATCAATAGCGGTGAAACATGTTTAATGAGAACTTAAATTTATGCTCATATCTGCTCATAACATATATATAAAGCAATAAAATTCGACATAAAAAAGTTTTATAGGAAATAATATCATTTTCATAAATTTAATGAAAATGGATTTATAATTGACCTTACCAAGGTCCCCTTCTGAAAATGACTTTAAGACTTATTACTGACCCAAAAATGTGAGTACATCAGTAAAATTCTACATAAACATGAATGATTTGATGGTGGGTATATAATATTCGGCATGGCCGAATATCTCTTACTTGTTTATTTTGTGATTATGTGTTCTTTCAAAAGGTATATTTTTCAAAATATATTTTAAAATACATCTACTGACCAAACAATGCCAAATTTGATATCAAGCTAACAAAAAAAGTTGTAAAATATTTTGTGTTATTTTTAGTTTATTCTGTCCGGCTCTTGTCTAATGATTTTTTTATCTTTTTGTCGGACGGTGTTATAAATTATAAAGGTATCATGTTCATACTTTTTTAAAATAAAAGCAAGAAATAAATAAAAAATTTTGTTGTTGTTTTCAATAGAAAATATGAAAGAATATTTGTTTGCTTTTAAAGGAACAGGGTCCTAGTATAAATTACTGTGGAATATCCTACATATACGTATGAATATAATATTAAATAATTACGTTAATAATTAATGTTTAAAATATTTTAAATTAATGCTCATATTTTTATTTGCAGGAAAAATTATATTTAATAATAAAGATTAAGGTAAGTAAATACATACATATATATAAAATTATAATTACTTAATAAAATAACATAAATTAGTCAGCTAATTCGGTTTAATACATATACTGAACTGATTTATATATAATTTGTGAAATTTGTAAATATAGAGTCTATATTGTTTCATTGTTACATCGTTTTGTAAAGCGTCCTTAGGAATAAGTTTTTTAAGAACTTAGTATTAGAATACCTCTCAATCGATTCGTATTAATATACTGAACATGTTCTTTTTTCGAATGGTTATCAGATTGTTTTATTGAATTTTTATGCCCCTTAAAATATATTAAAGTCGTTTTTAGGATAAGAACTACACTCACAAAAAATTTAAATTAAAATTTAAAGATAACATATTTTAGATCCAGACTTTAAATCGCAGGTAGAGAACTGATTTGCAATTTAACATGGGAGATGACACACTACCTATTGATTTAATAACACTAAATCTGCTGGAAATTTTTGAGTTCTCTAGAACAGCGGTTTCCATCGTTTTTTTACATAGCGGACCCTCATACATGTTTTGAAATCTTACTGTTTTAAATTATTTTTCATCCGAAAAATTTCCTAGTCCTGGTCCATAAAACCCTAGGCTTGAGATCACGTAATACTTTACTTTAAAAAAGTGACCTCCATTTGGGAATCGTGTCTTTAAAATATAGAATTTAGAGACATTAAATTAAACACGTAGATCCCGGAGTTAATGACTTTTTGGTCTTTTTATACCATACAGCAATATATAAAATATATTTGTAACACCCAAAAATATTGGTCATTCATCCGTCTTAAAGTATCATAATCACTTTCTGAATCGATTTAGATATGTCCGTCTGTCTATCCATTTAAACTCACTCTACATGTCGAAATTATCAAGATAATTTGATGAAACTTTACACCAAGTATTATTTTGGTAAAGAACGAAGCTATTGAAAACGGTTGAAATCGGTTCATTATTTTGCCTAGACCCCATGCAACCGTACCCTCCAAATAGGGCCTTTGGGCTCATAATTACATTAAATTAGTTTTATAGAACTTTAAATGACACTACCGATATTTATAATTATCGGGCCTCAATTGGCACTAGCCCACATACAAACTTGCCTTCAGAAAATGACTAGAAGGTGAAAATTCACTAATAAACAATAGCTTGATTAAATTCTTCATAAATAACTTAGAAATTCTTTTACCAATATTTATAAGTTTAGGCCCATATTAACTCCTCCTACCCTAAGAGCTCTTTAGTAGAAAAGTACTTTTTTGTCAACATTAAGTAAAAATCTTCTAAAATAAAGTTAAATAAATGCTTTATTTTTTAAAAATAATCCACAATTTTAACAACCTGACTGCTGTAGGGTATACCCGCTAAATATTCACACTCGTTTTACCCCCTTGAAAATATTTTCATACAAATTTTTGAAAATAGAAAAACAATTTATATGTTAAATGAAGTGAAGTGATAAAAACTCCCTAAGGGTTTTTAATTTTCTATAATATTGAATCTATGAATAAGAGATGAAGAAGTTTATAAGAACGTATATTCTAGAAACCTAAAATTTGGTAACTGAAAACTTTTATAAGGGGATCTTTTGGTACTTTTTTGTTTTTCAACTGGTACTACTTTTTGAATTTTCTATTATTTTAAAACTAAAACCAAAAACTAATCTTTCAGAGAATTATGCGAATGAGAATTAGAAATGGAGTATTTTAATGTACTTCGTTCTTTAACTGGTACTTTTTCAATTTTCTATAATATTGAACTTTTTCGTTCTTAAAACGGTACTTTTTGAGTTTTCTATTATATTACACCAAGTTAAACATGAGATGAGTTTTGTATAATATTATACGAAGTTAAACATGTAGAGTCCGTTGTTAATAAGGACCTACAAAAGGAGTTTTTTATACCCTACACCACTATAGTGGGGAGGGTATTATACGTTTGTGCCGATGTTTGTAACATACAAAAATATTGGTCTAATACCCACCTTAAAGTATACCAATCGATTCAGAATCATTTTTTGAGTCGATTAAGACATGTCCGTCCGTCCGTCTGTCCGGCTGGCTGTCCATGTAAACCTTGTGCGCAAGGTTTTTTCAAGATAATTTTATGAAATTTGGACCAAGCATGTTTTTTGGCACAGGGACGAAGCCTATTGAAAATGGTTGAAATCGGTCCATTATTTCACCTAGCCCCCATGCAACCGTAGCTCCCGATATAAACTTTTTATGCCATAATTAAGTCAAATATTCTGCTATTTCTCTAAAAATTGGCACAAATAAGTTTTATATAAGAATAAATGACACTGCAGATTTTCGTAAGGATCGGCCCTTATTTGACCCTAGCCCCCATACAAACAACCTTCAAAAAATGTCATAAACGTCTAAAATTGACTTGTAACCATTTGTATCGCAATGAAACTCAACAAAACTAACTGTTATTTAGAAATATATTCTTTTCCCAGGATCGGTCCATATTTGACCTATATAAAGCCTCATTTAGAAATTTTAGTTTTTTTTTTACCAATAAATTGCTAAAATATTTTGGAATTATGGTAATATTCAACATAAAAATTTATAAAAAATAAAAATTTTATAAAAAGTAAAAATTTTAAAAATATACTCATGGTGTAGGGTATTATATGGTCGGCCATGCCCGATTATACTTTCCTACTTGTTTTGGTATGTATTTGTTTCCACATTAACTTATACTTTTTGAGTTTTCTAAAATATTAATTATGTAAAATTTATAAATAAGAGACTTTTTGGAAAATTTATTTATATTATTTGATTACGATGAGGTTAGAGAAACACACTGGGTGTAGCTAGTATATATAGTCACCTAAAACGCAAACGGCCCTATCTATTTTAAAATTTTACAGGAGAAGCAAAAAACTATTTATATTTAAATGTTAGTTTTAGTCAACGCGATTTATTAGTAAAAAATAAACAAATAGTTTAATAGTGAAACCTATCGTTTGTTATGATAGTTGACTATGACGTTTATGAAAATCGATAAATTTAATATTTAAATAGATAGGGCCTTTCGTTTTTGGTCAATAAAATCGATAATTTTGGACGGAGGAGTCCAATTTTTGGTGGTATGGACATTTTTTTTGATGCAATACATTAGATCAACAATAAAATTTTGAATTTTTAGTTAGTTAGGGCCGTTTATGTTTCAGGTGACGATATACATGTACATAAAATAATACAGTAAATCGATTTTTGTATTTAGATTTTATTTATTGAATTACCTCGTTGTAGCTGTTATACAATAAAATTAGAAATCTGTAGAATTTGATAAAATAGTGTTAACACAAAGAGTTTGGACAAATGTATCTAGGTACCGAAATTATCAATAATCATCGTCTTCGATACCATAGAAGATCATGTGTCAAATTTCATTGAATTATCTCCAAAATAGTGACCTGTAGTTTGATTATAAAGTTAAGTATACTTTAAGGGGGCGGTAAAACCGAAATAAGTTATGTATATAACAATGTCCACTTTCTTTTTGTACACACTGTAAATGCAAACTTTTTCTTTATTAGACAAACACTAAAACTAATAAAACATAGTTACGTGTTGAAATGCGTTAATTTCACACAGATACAAACATGTTTAAAAACATATGCTTACAATACCAGGGTGAAATTAAATTATAATGAGTTGTGAAATGATTCCAATTAGGACGTGCGTGGATGTGAGAATATTGTCATTAAACTACAAAGTCAATACGTTAAAGGTAAATTGATATTTTATTGGACCATGTCAACAGATTAAACGTTTAGTTACGGGTAGAAATGTTAATTAAGTAATTATACCTTAATATGAAGGTGGAGATATTTTATGTTAGAGGTGGTTTTAGTCGATTTTATGAAATATATGTATTTTGTTTAATTAATATATTTTACATTTACTTTAGCAAAACATATGACTAACAAGTATTTACTTTGTTTATTAATAGTTGAGGTATGTTGGTATATCTTCCGATATATATATATATATATATATAAAATGTTAATGGTAATACATTGAAACGTTGTAAAAGGATAATTTTTAAAAACATGAGATCATCATTGTTATAAAAATTACAGTTTTTATAACAGCTGCCAGGAACTAATATTTAAACAGATTTACTTTAGTTTTCTTTTGGGGGATTATTGTTCTTATTTTTAATAATTTTTTTTGCTGATGCCAATTTTCTAATTTCATTATTTTTCTATTAAAAACATCTTGTTATTTTTTTCAATAAATATCAATTTTTTATTTTTTTGCTTTATTTTTTTTGCATGTTTTTTTTCTTGGTTTTTTTATACAATAAATAAATTATTAAAATTACAAAAATAAATATATTAAACTCAACTAAGTGTAAACAAAAGTTGCATATAAAAACTTCATATTTTTATAAATAAAAATTATAAAAATATATTCTTTGGAATTGACCCAGCCTAAATATACGAGAAGCCAACCAAATTAAATGTAAAAGGATCATCTAATAAATTGGAAAAGTAACAGCAAGAAGGTGGTAATTTAAATTTCCGCTTCTATAAATTTCATTTCAATTTAAAATCAATCATTTGCCAGAAATGAATGAACATGAACAGAAAAAACAATATTTGAAAAAACAATTGTTGAACCTTTTTTTGCTATAATTTAAAATTTGTTCCCTTTTTTGGATAGTTACTCGTATAGTTAAGCTTATAGAAGGTAGTCGTTGTTGTTTTAAGAAGCTTTTACAAATTCTTTTGTTTTTGTTTTGTTTTCCTTGTTATGTTTAAAGGGGTAAGGAAAGGGGGAAATTGGGGAGGTAAGGTAGGGGGCTTTATGTTGTTTTTTTTGGTATGTTACTAAAACTTAATTGTAAGCACTGTAGGCCAAGTTTTGGGCGGAGGGATTTGATTCGAATTGTTCTACGCTGGCAATAGAACTGACAGAACGTCCATCCCAAGGACCATGGGAGGTGATGTGGGCAGAATGATGGTGTTCAGCGGCAATCTAAAAATATTAAAATTATCTTAGTAAAAGTGGTAAATGCAATATTAGCATTTAACTAAAAGGTTATATTATGCAAGAAAGGTTTAGGTGATAAATGTAGAGCAGGAGTGAAGAATTAAATGAGCGTCAAAACATTTTGGGAGAGTAAAAATTAAATGTAGATTTTCAGGCTGATGATTAAAGGTGTGGGGGTAGGGATTTAGCAAGCAAATCTTACCCTTGGTGTATGCATGTATGCTTTAGTCTTTGGTATGTTTATAATAACGTTTAAAATTACAATCTCTCACTTATGTTTTAACGCTATATCTCCACTTTAGCTCTCCTTCCTATTTCACAACCTTCTAACATCCAAATATAGCCTAAAAATAAACATAGTTTTTTGTTTGTTTAATTGTTATACCACTTACCTTCTTGCACAATTGGAAAATGGCCAAACCAACCGAAACAATGAAAGAGAAGAAACCCAAACCCAAAGCGTTCAAAGCCTTAATCTTCAAGATACCAATAGCCATGGGAATGATGGTGATAGCCTTCAACAAGATCAATACCATAATGGGCATGGCCATTTTACGCAAACGATGTTTCTTGCCTTTAAAATGAATTGAAATGATATGATGAAACAATTGATGGGATAATGAGATAAACGAGAACAGAAATACAAGTATTAGTTATTATTAGTGTTAGTTCATTATAGGACAAAGTCTAGCATGCAACACACCCTTCTTGAAGATGTTTCCCTTCTTACCCTTGCCTTCGACGACACCCTCACCCGCAAATTTGACATTAAGACTTAATTCATCGTTATTCAAATTACGGGATGAGACAGTGACTTTGGCATCAGCCATAGGCAAGTCCATGGTAACGTCATGACCTTGGATATAGTTTTCAATAGCATCAAAGAAGTCACCACTGCTGGATCTACCTTCAACCGATGTAGGAGCTTGATAACCATTTGATTTAACCTCAACATTGGAGATCTAAAAATTACATATTAAATTAAAAACTTTTTTAAACTAATTGACATTCATCACTGCTCGCACTCACCTTGAAATCTTCTTTAGTCATAACAGTATCCAAAAATCTCATAGCTCTTACTTTCACGCAAGCCATGCTGTCACTGCCACTTTCACATTTGGCATTTTCTTCATCGATCATGCTCTCCATGTTGATGGCATGACAGAAAGTGGAGAAGCCCAATAGGGCAATGAGGACTAAGTGTTTGGAGGAAACCATTGTGTGTATTAAATCCCTTCGTTTCACTATTTCTCTTATCTGTCTCTGTTTATTTTGCTCCAAGACCCGTGCTTGTGGTCTGTATGAATTAACAATTGCAAATAATAATTAAATTTCTATTGTTCACGTTTTTTATACTAAGCATTAACCAAAAAACCATAGTATACAATATACAAAAAAAGTTTTTTGAAAATAAAAAACAAAAAATCAATCGATTTCAATACCAACAAATTATACTAAAATACAACATTGTCAATGGTGGTGGTGGATGAGTACTTAAGCGCAGTGCAGTGTGTGGCCGGCCAATTGAAATGACAGACATAACCCTGTATGAAATCATGCAACAACAGCAACAATATCAGTATTTACAACAATAATGATGATTACACCTGCAATATCTGACTTTTTCAAATAACTAACTCACTCACATGATCGTTCGTTTGTTTGCTCGCTACAGCTACTCTATTTGCCAGCCATTGTCCATCGTTGGTATTTCTTTTGAGAAATTGTCTCAAAATAAAAAGAGAGTCAACCAATTGCTATTGGTTTTTAAGCCTTTCTGTAATGATCAAAGTACCTAAAAATTTAAAAAAAATATATTTAAATTCATTCATGATTTTCTTTTGTTTGTCTTATTTTAGTCGTTCGAACAGTTGCCTCTTTTAGTTTTGTTTTTGTCATTTTATTTAGATTTTTCTCACGTTTCATTATTATTGATGTGTACAAAATGTTATTTTAAAACAAATTAACCGGTAGCTAGTTTAAGTTTGAAAAAAATAAAGTTTTTACTTTTGTTACGAATATGGTATAATATTTAACAGTCAATTATTGATAATAATATTTATAGATTCATTAATGTGGACATGACAAATAAGGAAATATCTCTTAGTTGGTGTAATAGAAAACAAATCTGTTTTACAAAAATGAGAGAAACATTTAAGATTCGATTTAAATAATACCAGCTTTAGTTTTAGATTAGATTAAGATGTTTATCTTGTAAATCCATATAATCTTGATTGACAGCACAACAAAGACGATTTTTAATATAAAATTGGCTCGAAATTATATAATCAGAAAATGCTGTAACTAATCTTTTACTAAGGAATATTCTGATGGAATTTTAAATAAAACTCACCTTATAGTATGGTGATGATAATAATGATAATAAGCCTGTTAAATAAAGAAGAATCCTGACAAACCCAGCAAAAACTTTCATTAATATATAATGGCTTGATTTTAAAATCAATAAATGTAAATCTTATGTAAAAACGTATACAGTTTCTATAGCTTCACGGAGAAGTAGACTAATGAATTATAGATCTGATTAGACTAGTTCCATGTAATTAGCTCTATCCTCCTGCTGCGATATGTAGTAGTCATTATGAAATACCCAGCAAACACTTTAATTACCGAGTAAGTTAAAATGCTAAATTGTACTTACACAATAGCATTTAAAGTCATTATTTTAACACTGCTGCAAGTTCTTACCACAAACGGTTACAAGTAATTAGAAAAAGTAGTCGCTGTATTTCGCATGAACAAACCAATAACCACAGGTAAGAGTACTAATGAATTATATTATTTTTCAACACAAAATTATTGGAAAAATACAAAAATAATTTTCTAATAATTTTTTTCAATCACAAAAACAAAAAAGTTAGCAGAAACAATTTACACAATGAAATATTTTGACAGTCCTTTAGAAAACAATTGATAATTTAAAATAATTTAAAACAGTATTTCATAATGTGATAAAAATCTATTACTCGGTTTTCTAGCTATTCGAGTTTGGCAGATGTGGCCCTATGACGAGTGATCCCCCTTTTACACTACGCGGCAAAAACTTGGTAATGAATTTCAATTGTAATAAGGTAGGGTTGGTTGAGAGGAAGATGTATACTACATCAAATCCGAAGAATTGCTTCTATGGGCCTGTTGTTGGCTCTTTTTCATGAAAAAAATTTTTCACTGAGTATATTATTTTTCAATGTTCAGAAAATCAGCTTCCTGGACGAAATACCTACGAATTTCCCAATCAGTTTTAGTCAGGAATGTTATTTCCGAAATAACATCGCTTTCGATATACTTAGATCTAACTTCGACGAATGCCTGACAGTGGCTAAGAAAGTGCTCCAATGTTTCACTGTCCATTCTACATGCTCTACATTCGTCTGAATCCGCACAGCCAATTTTGAATAGATGTGCTCGAAATCCTGTGTGTCCACTCAGAATTCGTATTATCATACTAACTTCAGACTTGCTACATAGGATCTTTGTGATTCAACCCACCGTTTCTTTATTCCAAGAGGCCTTCCTATTTGTGATTCTCTCACCCATGTTTTGATACCTCGAGCTCCCTTCCCTTTAATGCTTCGCCCTTTCGTTGCCGACTATTCCTATGGCCTGGTACCCTGTTATGATATAAATCTTACTTCTTGGAGAGTATTCAGTTAAAACTTTCTTACAATCTAATGCGGTCTTAGATTTAATTCTATCACCTAATATCGCCTTCTGGCGTCATATTTATTCTATTCTCTTTCTGTTTCTGGGTCTTCAATATAGAACCCCAATCCCAATTTATCCCTCAATTTAGAGTCATCTGTGTAACAACGGATTCCTACTGGTGTTTTCCGCTTGACATTCTATCTGGGATTAGTGTTTCAAAGTTTCGGACATATTCTGTGTCTGGTATGCGATCAGACACTTCCCATGATTATGTATACCCTTCCATGTGGCCCGTTCGCCTAAAGAGCCCCTTAATTGTAATAACTTACTTAACAACATACAACTCGATAACTACTACGTATCGTCTTACACATAAGGACTGTCAAAATATTTCATTGTGTAAATTTTTTCTGCTAACTTTTTTTGTTTTTGTGATTGAAAAATTTATTAGAAAATAATTTTTGTATTTTTCTAATAATTTTGTGTTGAAAAATAATATTAATTCAGTTCAATCAGCACAATTTCTATAGTGTAAAATATACACATTTTGGATTCCTTAAACAGAGCCTCATTCATGAAAAGTGTAAGCAGTATCAACTACTCTTTGCTTTACCCATATGCTGGTAAGCGATTGTGTAAAATAATGAATTTAAATTAAATAGTGTATGTAAATTTTAGCGTTTTAAACTCTAACTTGGTAGTGGAAGTTTTTGCTGGGTTGTAATTGAATTTGTTATTGTACAATAATCAAGTTTGTTACTTTAGTATAATAACGTCCTAGATATCATAAATACTATTTTGGATTAAAGCACAATTGTTTTAATTAAAGTATGATTTCGTGCTCATAAATTAATTATATATATATTTTTTTAAATTTCATACAACCAATATGATTACAACGGGATGTACATAAGGTTAAATATAATAAACTAAGTAAAAACATTTCTTACGTATGTAAACTATTAACATACTATTTTAGCATAATTAATTTATTTGTAATAACTTACATAATTCTGAACATTATTAAAAGTTATAAGCATATTATGCAATTTATACAAAATAAATACAATTTTTAAAAATTCATAAGTACAAGTAGTGCAATATTATTATATGACATTTTTTTAAAAACAAATACCAACAAAGTATTATTACAAAATTTTGCGTTTCTTTTAATGTCAATATGGATGGTCAGTTATTGATAAAAACTCAATCACGTTTATACGCACATTTAAGCCAAAAAAATAAACACACCATTACTAACTAACCACCCCACTGACAATTCCTACAATTGCACTGCAAAAGAAAGTAACATTAACGCGCTACACAAAAGCATAACGAAAGTTTACAAAATTCAAATTCAGACAACGCAAAAATATCATAGTGTAATCCAAAATTGTTTGTATTGTATTTTACAACGTGCGCCAAGCAGTAACGAGTAACAAACGAATTTTAATTTTGGTTTTCAATAAAATATTCACTTAAAATTATGAATTTTTTAAGTTAATTTTAGATATAATTTTTTTTTTTTTTGGATTTATTTAACAATGTTCGTTTGAAGACGAAATTTCACCAATTGCTCAAATTGTTGATTTGAAATGTACCTTTTTCACGTTAAAATTTCATTAAAAATTCCGTGTGCATTTTGTTTGTGTTTGGTTTTTTGAAATTAATAATGTACTCCCTCGTTTGGCAGCCCTTTTTTTTCGAGATTTACAAAAGTTTTAATATTTATGTAATCCAACAAACTTGTTTAAAATTGAAAAATATTAATGTATACCAATGGGTTAATCTGAGTCGATTAAGCTATGTCCATTGGTTTTGTGCTAATACTATCGGTCAATATGATTTGACGAAGTCTATTGAAAATCGCCTATATAGGATCTAATAGAATGAAAATTAGAGTAAACATTTTGTACTGTACTTCTGATACATATTCGATTTCCAACGAAATGACAACAATGTGTTGTTGTTATGATAACGATGCGTTGTTAAAATTACAACGGTGATTGATAAAATGATAATTTTAATAAACGTGGTAAGCTTACTTTAGACAACGGATTGTTTCAATTTGAATATTTTTCTCCCTGATTTTTCTTTCTATACAGGATCCTAATTATATTAAAGTTTATAACAAGATGGGAGTATATTGGTTTTGTCATTCCGGTTGTAACACATCGAAATATTGATCATAGACCCACAAAAGTATATATGTTATGGTTCCTTATATCTAGCAATATCTGTCCATCTATCTGTCTGTTGAAAGTACGATAGAGTCCAAATGGAAAGAGCTAAAGAGTTGAAATTTTGCACAAATATATCTTATAGGTAAGGTTTGTTTAGTGTTGCAAATATGCAATATCAATCCACGTTTTCTCATAGCCCCCATACAAATGGCCCCCCGAAACACAGCTTTAGAAGTCATATCTATTTTAAAAATGCGAGTTTAGCAAATTCAACATAAATAAGTTTTATTTGAGTCAAATTCTACCTACCAAATTTTATGAGGATCGGTTCATAATTAATCCTACGCCTCATATATGTTCCCCTTCCAAAAAAGACTAAAGCCCATTACTGACTGGAAACGAGTTTAGCGCTGAAATTCAATATATGTAAGTTTCTTACAAGCAAAATTCTATTTACCTAATTTTATAAAGATCGGTCCATAATTAACCCTACCGCCCAAATAGGGTCCCCTTCATAAAATGACTATAATGTTAAAATTCGACATAAGTAAGTTTTTTATGAACACAAATCTCTCTACCGTGTTTTATGAGAATCGGTGCCACCATATAAGGTCCCCAACAAAAAACTAATTTAACATACATTACTGTTTATAGGGGAGCTTTCCATTTTCGTCATACGGCTTGATGGTGGGTATATAAGATTCGGAGTAATCGAATGTAATCATCTTACTTGTGATAATTTTGCTTTCTTAATTTTGTGTAATTAAAAACGGAACATAACTTGAACTTACAGCTTTTGATGAAAAGGAAATCAGTACGGCGAGGGTAGCGAAGCATGCTGGGTAACGCCAGTAAATTGATAAAATATTAGGAATATTGCTCTAATTTCGCTATTTCACAATTCCATATAAGATGTACTGAAATGGTCTGTCAATAAGAATCCTATCGCAACCCGGAACAAATAATCGATTTTCTAAAACTATATCTAATACTATTCAGATCGTGTGAAAAGAGGACTTCATAATCCACCAACAGGTGCAATACTAAATTTCAATCCTAAATATTCTAAAATAAAACATCACTGGATATTTTATTGATAATTTTGGACAGCAAGATCAATGACGCTCTTTACCTTATCTGTCGATTATTTTCATTTATGTATTTGTACAAGACAAACGTAAAATTTTAACACCGTACATTAGAGTAGTCGTGTTTTAAATGAAATTTGTAATTTCTTTCACTAAAACATTTAGCTCCCTCTTTCTTATCTCACACCCTATGGCATTTTCTAACATCCCTTGAATATTTAATTTCAAGGTGCGTAAATTTTAAATAATTATTATTTTTTTAAATAAAATAGTAATGTAAGTGTGTATGTAAGTTTGTACAAGTATTTGCAGTTTAATTATATTTAATTGTGTTTTTGCAGACATGCATTATCATGTTGAGCTGAATACAATATGAAGAAAAATGTTGATATAGAAAATAAAATGAAAATTGTTGCACGCACCATGTGGAGATGGATGTCTTGTAAAGAAAGAAAGAATAAAATTAGAAAATAATAAGATATGCCAATTGTTGTATAAAAAAGTTAAATTTTGATTTATTTAAAAATTAATTGATTTTCATTGTAAATATACTTAGGAATTTTTAGAATTTTTGCAATTTATCTGATGTTGCTCTCATCAGTCTTTCCCTTTTGTTTTATAAGGTACTATTAATATACCTTTAAAATTTAATGTTTGGCATTACTTGTTATGGATTTTTATTTTATTACTAATGATTTCAAGTGCCAACTATGAACTGTATGAGTGACACCTTATTTGGCTTGGTTTTATAATTGTTTGGTTTTTTTTTGGTAGAAACTTTCACTTGAAGCGATTTTTCTTTATTTTTTTCTAATGAATTTGAAACTTTGTTTCTAGTTATTTGTTTGCATGTATGTATTTTGTAATGGCTTCCGGTGATAATAGATTATAGATTTAAAATTTGTGTTTTTTTGTTATTAAGAAACAAACCAAATAGCCAAACTTAAGGAAGCATTATTATTTTTTATAAATTTTATGGTGCAACAATTGACGTTTTTTACTGATGTTATTAATGCATTTTTAGCGAAATAATTAAGTGCTAAGTAATTGAGTTAATACAAACTTTTTTAAAGAAAAATGTTCATTTTGATAGATACAAGGTCAGCCGCGGTTTCAGCTTATTTTCTTATTTCCTTTTTCCTCATTTCTATAGTTTGTATGAAAAATTTTCGATTTTGGCGGGGCGATAAATTTTCCTTTTACCCCCGTGGCTCCGCGTCTGTACTAGGTCATTATATTTATGTCAATCTGATTTGCATTAAAGATAGAGTTAGTTGTGGATTTAAAATTCTTTATTAGAAAAAAAGGAATTCATGTATAGTAAATGGATTAGTTTCGTATTGCATATTAAAGATGATACAGCAGTCAATGGATCAGTTTCGTATTGATCCATTTATTGAATATACTACAACCTGTAAAGTAAAACCTGCTAATATAATTACATTCTCTAAAAGATTATCTAAGTTATATACATAACTGAAAGGCGTAATATCCACTCTACGATTTTTTAAATTTTAAAAATATAAACTCAGTATAAACTTGTCAATACAACCTAAGACAGTTCCTAATGATATGAGTGGTACTGACACTCACAATGAACTATTAGCAAGACAGATTTTTGTTCTAATTAACCAGTTTTAGTACATGTCTTATTAGGAATTGACAGAAAGATCAGTAAATAATGATTGATCATAAGACTTATTTACTAGATTATAGAATTATCTGTAAATAAAATTAAAATAAAATAAAGAACTTATAAGATAAGTGAACTTAAAAAATTAAACTCTCGAAAGATCGAACAGTAATATATAAAGATCTAAAAGCCGTGATGATACATGGCTGTCAGATCTTACAACGTTGTCAGTAAAATGTTCAGAAAATGTCTAACAATTGTCTGAACATTTTTTCTTTTGCAAGACAATATTGGAAGGCAAAATTTGTAAGTTTAAACTGTTATTAGACATTTTATGAACATTTTACTGCCAACGTTGTAAGATCTTACAATCATGTATACATACCATAAGGAAATCTAAATATCAAAAGATGAACTTGTATTGTATTTTTGATGAAAGTTTATAAAATATTTTTGTTTTGAAAATTATCAGAATATTTAAATTCTCTAATTTTTTTGTCAACTTCAATCGGCTTCTCGAAAAAAACTCTTTGGAACAAACATAATATTCACATTATTTTTATTCTTTAAATAACAAGTTTTTTTTTGTAATTTTTCTTTTCAATTACAATTAAAATAAATAAATAAATATTTACAATAAATTAAATATCAATCATAATGATTGCATTTGTACAACTAAAATAAACAACACGTTGTCAATTCAATGCCATTGCAAAAGATTGAAAAGACATTTTGTGTTCTCGTTCCTTTTAAACAAATCTTTGGAAATTTGCTCTGTTTTGTTTTGTTTTGTGGTCAACTTAAGACTAAAATAATAAATAAGTTTTCGTATCAAACACAGAGTGAGGGTAATGGGGATGTAAGCGTTGTCGTTTTTAGGTATCGTTTAACGTCTATTTTGACCAGCAAAAGCCATATCTTGAGCATCGCCATGATTCTCTTGTGAGGAAGAACGGGCCCAGCCATGAGGATCCCAAGCGGGAGCAGCATGTTCCAAATGTTCAATATGTTCAACATGATGAGGAATTTCCAAATGATGATCCAAGTGATGATCCAAATGATGATCAAGATGATGATCAACATGATGTTCGAAATGATGGGGAACAATGTGTTCGATGTGGTGTGGTACAATGTGTTCAACATGATGAGGTACAATATGTTCGATATGTTCGTGATGGGGATAGTGAACAACTTCATAGTTAACAATCTATTGAAAAAGAAAAAGAAAAATTTAGCTAAAGAACAATTTATCTTCAGTTGTATGTTAACCTACTTTAGGTTTGGCAATTTTGAAAACTACCAAAGCACCAGACAAAACCAAAGAGAGGAGACCCAAAGTCATAGCTTTCCAGGTTTTCAAAGCAATCAAGGCAAGAGCGAGTGGCACCAAAACAGCTGTCTTTAATTTAAGACCAATCAAGAAAGGTAAAACAGCTTTGCGCATAAAACCACGACCTAAAAACACAACACTTGTCAAACATTTAACTTAAATTTTAATTGTTCACTACACTTACCTTGTTCACGTTCAGCCAATGGTACAACAGCACCTTTAGTCAAAGCATTGTTCAACAAGAAATCGGGAACCATGGAACGAGCCTCAGCAGATTGGAAATATTCAGGAGCCTTAATGCGTAAAGCATGTGTAGCCAAGAAATTGTCAATTTCATCGAACATTCTTTCTTGAGCATCCATGGAACGTTGTTGAGTACCTTCGGCAATTTTACCAGTACGTACAATGGACAATTTATCAGTAATGGCAATTTCATCTTGTCTCAAAGCTTCATTGAACCATCTCATAGCTTTGGGCTTAACACAGCTGGTGCTGAAATCCTTAAGACATGAATGGTACATATCAAAAGCTAAATCGGTTGCAGATTGTTGGGGAGCTTGGGCTAAAGCTCCAGTGGCTGCTAAAGCCACCACAAATAGAACAGCAAATCTATTCATCCTTCGTTTGTTTTAAAAATCCTCTTTATTTTTATTAAAGTATTTAATGCAGTTTATGTGATGGCGTATCTAGTTGTGTGTTGGTGTACCTTCGGACTGGCCAACTGAATATGTAAATATTTATTGTGGTAACTGTGGTTTTTATACGACCATTTCTTTATCAATAATAATTAAATTGTTTCTTTTGTTTTCGGTTTCTTTTCTATGCTCACAATTGTTTTTGTTGAATTTTTGAGTTGAGTGCATGTGAGGGATTTGAAACAAATCGATTTTGATTTGTATTGTCAATTGGATTTAACTGACTTTTCTTTCTTTGGCTGTTGAAATTTGGCTTGAATTTTCGTTAATACGAATTCATTCTCTCTCCCACTGTGAAGTCCAGTATTATTATGTCTCTCTGTTTTGATTTCTGTTTAAAAATAATTTTGGTAGTTGTTTTTGTACCGTTATACAATAATTTCACTTGATCGTGTTTGGCTTAAGAATTACTTCATTCGCATGTTTGTACTACGAATTTATGTTTGTACGTACATATAATACAGCGAAATACATACTCTACAGAATTTTAAGTTAACCTAGGTACGAAATTTATGATCAATTTTAGGTTTTGTAAAGTAGGTATTTAGATATATGTGGTTATTTGTTAAAAGAGAGTTTTAAAACTTTAAGAGAGTTGTAGTCGACTAGTTGATGCTTTAATGTTAAAAAATCACGCAAATATTCCTGAACACAAGATATTTTGTTGCATGTGTTTGGATCAATTCCAACAAAATTAAAATGAAGTACTTTCAAAAGAATAACATTTATCACTAATTCAAAAGTAGCACTAAGTAATTTTTTTTACCTTCTGTGGAAGTGATTTTTATTGACTTCCTAAGAAGCGAAAAGAATCCAATTTTGTTTAAAGGCATATTTTTTGTACTGAATTTTTTTGAATTAAACTCATTTTATTTTGGAGTTGATTGATAAATGCGTGTAATTTATTTATGTTAATATTATTTAATTTTATTTGTATTCTATAATACTACAATTTTACTTCCTTATAACCTCCAAAAATAGAACATAAAAATTACTTGCTGAGAATGACTTTCGATGTAGTAAATTTGGAATCAAATAAAAATAATATCGCTCCTATGACCACCCTTTTTTCAGGTCTTTTCCAGTACTTCCAAGAAGTAAATTCTACTTCTTTTTCGCTTCTTTGAAAGTTTTTTTTTTGTTGTCAGCAGGACAAATTTCGGAGGTGGTTGGACATTAGTGAGTGCTGATGTAATGTTAACAAAACTAAAAAAACCTTGCTGATATACATTTGTATGTCTTACAATTTTTTGAAAGACATCACATCCGTAAACATGCATGTTTACGGACATTACCTTACTTCTATAAGGTGAAGGATCCACATATGTACGTGCGGTGCTGCTATGGATTGATTTTTCTCCCTAAGGTGCTTTTAGTCCAATCGATCACAATGTGTCCTTGTTAAAAAGCGTGTGTTATAAATGTATTACAAACAGTTTCCAGAACTGAACTATAAGTCTCTTTAACCTTTCATGTATATGGTCGAAGGAAGTATTTCTAAAATAATTTTCAGCTCCGGTCTATACTTGAGAGTTGTACTTAATATTAAGTCGCATGTTCTGCATGGGATTGAATGAATTTTTGTGTCATAATTACGATACCCTTTCGAGTAAACATGATTTTTTTCCGAATAACTCAGCTTTTACTGCCTCTAAGAGCAGAAAGAACATAAGCAAGAAGGCGCTGCTAGTGTAGAGCTTTTTCGCATTCTACCACAATGATACTTTCACCTTACCTTTTGTGCAGCGCATCAGTTCAGACATTATTGTTATTACCTAGAAAAAATTACATTGAAAAGTAATGAGTTAAAATGTTAATAATAATTATTTTACTTACTTCTCCATTAGCATTTTATCTCATTACTTTAACACGGTGATGTCAGCTCGCTTAATAAAATGTCTTTCGCTTACAAAGAAGTTGTTGAGTAAGTTGTTTTGTTTTTAACATTAAAAAGTTAAATGTTCTACCCACTGCACCATTGTTTATACAGAAAAATAAAAGTACTTCCACTAAGTGATTTGTTTACCTTCTCTGGAAGTGATGTTTATTGACGTCCAAAGAACCAAATACAATATTTTTTTTGAATTAAACCAATTTTATTATGGAGTTAATTGATAAATGCCTGTATTAAATTTATGTTAATTTATTTATTTATTAAAACTTTCAAAAAAGGAACATAAAAATTACATTCTAAAAAAATCTTCAGATGTAGTGCCTACATTTTAAAATCATATATTCTACATTTCAGAACACTTCTTTTTCGCTTCTTTGGAAGTTCTTATTTTGCTATTTTGCTATATTATTGCGCGTCAAATAATGGTTTTCTGATACAAGTTTAATGTTTTAATTTTTTTTTAAACAATTGTTAACACGAAATTAAATTAAATCATTGAAACAAAATGACAAAGCAGAAAATAAAGTACTTTATATCAGATTAAAAGGAAGTCATTACACGAGTACTTCAAAGTAATGCAGACGGTAAGTAGTAGTAATTGAAAAGTAAGTGGTTATGGAAGTACAACCCATTAAAGAGTTTTTGCAGAGGCTGGATAAAACTCAACCTTTTTGTTTTATGTTAATTATTTCATAAACGCCTCGACATACCAAATATACTTCCCATCTTATTGCACATACCCTACACATACATGGTTTACTTCAAGGGTATTTATAAATAAAGTAATTTAAAGTTTAAATTGTTTTACAAAAAATGTCTCTTTCTCTGGCAACTTATTTAATCCGTCATTCAAGCAAAATATTTTCCTATTTTGTCACGATCTTGCATATTTTTGTAAATTAAATATCTTGAATATTGCAGCCTTTTTAACACATGTTTTTTGTTTTTGCTTTTTATATTTAGTGGACATTGTCAAGTTCATTTTAAGACAGCGAAATTGTAATTTTGTCACACAGCTGTAAATCAAATACTAGTTACAATAATATGTCTTTAGTATAAAATGAATACAATTTAAATCACACATTTTACAATTTTACTCACATTTTCTTAATGTCTTCTTGTTTTTGATTCTAACGCTATACTGACAGTTTTAATAGAAAAAAAAAATACTTTAAATTTTACTAACAAAATTTTTTTAATTTGTAAATACTTAATAACAGAAGTAAGAATATCATTTGGAAGATATCTGCTAATATCCCAAAATATTTTGCAATTTGTATTTGATGAATTTTTAATTGTATCCCAACACAAGGTTGTTACAATTAGAAAAATTTCAAGTGAGTTTGCCGCACATCATAACATACAATCTATTTTCAATTTTCGTTTGTTATACATTTTGTGAATTTCATCTATTTGCTAAACATTTTGTACATTTGAGTCAATTTGTAACTGATTTCATATTGGTTTCCAATTATAACTTTTGTGCCTCGTTCAGCCCACAAAATAAAACCAATTCGTAAGCACATTTGTCTAAGTATGTAATCTTCCAATTCTGATGTTCTTAACAAGTTAAATTGCTGATTTATATGTAGGTATGTATTCATGTGGTGATGTAGTACAATGTGAAAATACCCTACTTTAAATAAAACACTCTTTCATCACTTTTTGTCAGTTCAAGGTCAATTAACAACAATATAGGGGCGTGGTCAAGAGTAATTTATCATTCATTTCTTTTTTTCCCTTATAAAATGTATGCCACAAATACCATAAATAATTGTAATGAAAATGAAACTTTATTTATTTATATATGTTTTATTTTCATTTTATGTGCTTATTTAGAAGTTCATTGATAAAATATAATAGAAAATAAATCGAAATGGCAAACTAAAAATATGTTATGTGCGTAAAATGTCTATCAAACAAGTTGTTTGGCCAATATGTATTAATATTTATGTGAACATACTACCTCATTTTCCCAACATGGTTGTGTGCGTGTTCATTTGAATACATTACTCCTACCACTCACTGTCGCTTCTTAGATTTCCATACTCGTTGGCATACCAAACATGAATATGTAGATTTAGTTTATTGGTATTTTGCGGGCTCTTATGGTTTTATTTCACATTATCGATTATTGGCAGTTAACAATAATATAGTTGAAATTATATACACCGCAAAATTTTTATTGTTAACGCAGCAAGTACCGCACCGTAAAGAGGCAATCATATTTTTGATGCAAGTGGGGAGATGAGTTAAAAATGTAAGTAGGTTAGACTTATATAGACTTTGCTCAAGTACTAGAGCTATCTAATCTCTATACGCAGAGAAAAAGCATGGTTGTAGCAACCATGTTCTAAGAGCAACATATTATGGTTAAAATTATGATTGTAGTCCAAATATAGTATGGTTATTGTAACAATTTTAAAATATCATATTATGATTAAATACAGTTGAAATATTTATTCACAATATTTTTATTAACCATAATATTGTTGTTATACTTAACAATATAGTATGATCCGATGTGATCAAAATATCGTTAAAAATATGTATCGAAATTAAATTTATTTTGATTACTGAATTATTAAAATTACAGTTTCTAAAAAGGTAAAAAAACCTACAATACATGATCCGATTTACAAATTTCAATTTGATTCCAAAAACATAAATAAATTATTCTATACAAAGTGAAATACTTATACATATAATGTTATAAACCAAATGAGAATTATTTCAACTCATTTCATTGTAAAACAACACACACACATACACACAAAAAAATAATTTGTATAATGGTTATTTATAACAACGGTTATTTATAACATATAGCATCATAACATATAATAGTTATTTGTAAGTTTAAATGGTTGTTAGTAAAATAATAAGTTTTCATCGTTACCATTACTTGATGAAAATTACTTAATAATTGAAAAAATAATTCTTTTTCAGGGAATCATGTAATTATTACAGTAAAACAATATTGTTTAAATATAATTAAAATAACAATTACATGTTTTCAATAACAATATATTGTTACAGTGAACATAGCTTGGTTATACTAACCATGTCGAACTATGTTTTTTCTCTGCGTGTGACCATTGCTGTTCCGTTGCTTAACTTGTGAGATCCAAAAACATTACATTCGCCTCTGTTTAGTCGGCAACAGAAATGTATTCGGCAGACCGAAAAATGTATCCATTAAAATCTATCACATAGAACGCAATATGGGAAATCTTGTATGAACAGATTTGTTCTCCAACATACTTGAAAAGGAAGGAAAGTTCAGTAGTATCAATTGTATGAGATGCCTTACATCCATCATCATTCAACCAAGTACACTTCTCATTCACCGGTCTCACTTATGGATAACAACATCCGACACACTCAATTTAGGTATTCGGGAGGTGGAAGACCCGTATACGCCTACAGTCATCCTTTACACCATCTAACGCATATACTTACAGTTACTTCTCTATTGGGTATCTGTTGTCTCGGCAACAGCTGCGAACTTATCCACCCTGTGGGCTACCGGTTCCCGTGGTACCAGATTATGTGGTTCTCTGGTACGATCCCATGTGAAATCAAACATGTAAAATCAAAATATAGAGTTTTTGACTTTTAACTTTTTCAATTACTTTTAAACCTGACCACGTTTATTATTTAGTATATAATATGAAATTACTCTTATTAAGGGAAATCAGGTTGCATAAATGATGGTACGTGTTTGGAACGGCAAATGTTCTTATTTTCCCCTACTAACACTTGAATATATATATATTTATTTATTTATTTATTTATTTATGGTGGAATATAGGCTTTAGGCAGTCAGGATGAGAGGAATTCAGATTTTCATAAATAAAATACCATCATATACATTTTAAAAAGTACATTAAACATTTCATAAATAACATCATATATGGTCACCAATATGAAAAGAGGGACAATTGATGGAACACGTATCATGAGACATGTTTTTGTACGAGTGCTTCCTTATTGTAGGGAAGTTTTAGATTTTGCTAAGTCTTCAAATTTTGTGTATGTTTGGGCACTTAAGTGGAAATCTCAGATATGTATCTTGACTTTCAATTGTGTGATAAACAAATAGTTTTTCTTATGGTTTTTCATGGCTTTAGGGTTTAAATATAGCAGTGATTGCCAATATTTATTTGTTTTGTATATTAAATGTTGTATGTGCGTTTGGTTATTATTGCCAATTGGCCAATTTATGGTTGTCAAATTGTATGCCGGTTGAAATTAATTTAAGTTTTTTCATTTCCGTTTTTTTTTCTATTTTTATTTTTTTAACTACTTTTTAGGTGGGGTTGTATAATTTAGAAACTTTTTAATGTATCATAAACATTGAAGTCGAAGTTGTTGTTAAAAAAAAAGAAATGAAATTGACATTTATTGATTTCTGCTGAAAATATAATTGGAAAATAAAAAGGTCAGTTTTTGAACTTGTTTGAGAAAATATAAAAGGTTGTTAGTCTTTGATTGGTTTTAGAATATTATATGTATTTGGATTTGTTAAAAATAAAAAATAACGAAATTTTAACTTTTGGTTCTTTATAATTGGTAAATCACTGTGGTAACATAAATAATTCAATTTATAAAAGGACTAAAATCCATTTCCATTTGCCCAGGGATCAAATATAACTAAGACAATATTAATAGAAGCAAATAAGAATAAATTTAACTCAATAATAAGTATTTGGTGTTATCATTTAGGGAATTTCTGAGAAGTTTATTTTTGTTTTATTTAATGTTAAATTTCGTTGTCTGAAAATGTAAAATTCTTCGCATTAGGCGGATGTCAATAACCCATAAAATGCAATTTAAGCTTTAACCCTCTTTAACTCCGTATTTGTCATTACTTATTTAAGTAATAATGTATTTTTTTTTTCGTTAGCAATCTTTAATGACAAAGTTTGCCAATAATTAATTAACATTGCAAATTGCTTAATATTTCCAAACTATTTATTAGGGTGTCATTAAAAAAAAAAATATTCGATTAATCGAGAAACGAATAAAAAAAATCCAATTTAGAATAAAAGATAATTCGAAAAATTTTTGTCGAATATTCGAAGAATATATTACTGTTACTTTTTAAACATATTTTTTTATAATATTGAACAAAGAATTAAATTAATATTTTTAAAACAAATACTAAATCAAAAGATCTGTTATGATTGGAACACAGTTTTTACTATCTTTGTCAATTTATAAAAATTTATATTTTGCATTTCAAAACATAGAATGCATCTGTTTTAAAAGTGATTTTATGAAAAAACCCTGTTTATATAAAATTTAGTTGATATACTGATATTTAAAGGCGAGTTATGTAATTTGAAGTAGATTTTTAGATAGAATCTTTATATAGGAGGTAGAATCGATTATAAATTTTCAAAAACATTTTGGTTCCTTAAAAATTTGTACATTTCTAATTTCATTGCCATCCGCTTTTATATGCCAGTTATATGCTTTATAGTAATTTTCTGAAGGGAACCTTATATGGGGGGTAGGTTTAATCGTAGTCAGATATTGCCCATTTTCAATACCAAATAAAAAATAGGTAAATAATTACAACTCTTTAGCTCGTCCCATCGTGTTTTCAACAGAAATGCAGACGGACGGACGGCTAGATCGTCTTAGAATCTAATAAGGAGCTAATATTTCGATGTGTTACAAAAGGAATAAAAATACATCCATCTTTTCTGATAGTGGATATAAAAACATGAAAAGTAGCTGATAAAATGTACTCATATTTCGTATACATATATCATTACAAAAGCCTTTGCTTCAACTGAGAAATTTCAAATAGGTTGATATTGAACTAGATTAGGTTAGGTTGATAAGAGGATTTATACTACATCAAATCCGAAGAAATACACCTAGACCACAATTGGGCCTGTTGTGCGCTCCTTATCATTAGAAAAAAAAGCGAACTGAATGAATTATTTTTCAGAGTTCAGAAACTCAGTTTCCTGAACGTAATTCATAAGAATCTTCCAATCAGTGTTAGTCAGGAATGTTATTTCCAGAATAACATCATTTTCAATATACTTGGATCTAACTTCGACGAATGCCTGACAGTGGCAAAGAAAGTGCTCCAGAGTTTTACTGTCCTCTCCACAGGCCTAAATACGTCTGAATCCGTACGTCCAATTTTGCATAAATGTGCTCGTTATCCTGTGTGTCTACTCAGAATACGTACTATCATACTAACTTCAGACTTGCTCATTTTGATGAGATTTTTCGTCTTGCTCTCATCATGGTCACCCCATAAGATTTTCATGGTTCTACCTACTGTTTCGTTATTCGAAGAGGTCTTATGGGATTCTCTAACCCATATTTTTAGCTCAGCTTTTGTTGCGTCGAATGATTTTGCGTTTGTCAGGTTAACTACCTCGAGCTCCCTTCCTTTTAAAGCTATTACATTTACTCTTTCGTTATCGACTACTTCCAAGTGGGCTGATGCCGATATGATATGAAACTTACCTCTGGGAGAGTATTCAGTTAAAGCTTTCTTATCCAATACGGTCTTAGGTTTAGTTTGATCTCCTGATATCGCCCTAAATGCCTTCTGGCTGTCGGATATTGAACTATGTTACTGACTAATCCGCACGACCAATTTTGCATAAATGTGCTCGTAATCCTGTGTGTCCACTCAAAGTGCGTACT
Organism: Lucilia cuprina; assembly: GCF_022045245.1. Lineage (NCBI taxonomy): Eukaryota > Metazoa > Arthropoda > Insecta > Diptera > Calliphoridae > Lucilia > Lucilia cuprina. The sequence goes on from NC_060952.1 coordinate 28,527,124, forward strand.
ATCGTACTAACTTCAGACTTGCTCATTTTGAGGATATTTTTCGTCTTGCTTTCATCAGGGTCACCCTATAGGATTTTCGTGGTTCTACCTATTGTTACATTATTCCAAGAGGTCTTAGAAGATTCTCTCACCCATATTTTTAGTTCAGCTGTTGTTGCGTCTAATGGTTCGAGCTCCTGTCCTTAATGCCTCGAGCTCCTTTCCATTTGAAGCTATTACATTCGCTCTTTCGTTACCGATTACTCCCGAGTGGGCTGGTATTCATATGATGTGAACCTTACCTCTGGGAAAGTATTCAGTTAAAGGTTTCTTACAATCCAATACGGTCTTAGATTTAGTTTGATCTCCTGATATCGCCCTAATTGCCTTCTGGCTGTCGGATATTAAACTAAGTTACTGATTTAAGTTTTTATTCGAATAATTTAAACACGAATAATTGATAACCCTACTATTTATACTTATGAATTGATAGATATGTTGCTTTATTTTGCTTCCAGTGTAATATGCGTATAAATAAAAATCTGATTGCCAATTAGTTGTAAAAGTTTGTAGTCTGTTATCAAACAGACATATCTTTAGAGGAATATACTTAATGGGTGGTCATGTTGGAAAATATTGTTTAAATCATTATAATCGACGATCGTTGTTTACTTACAATATATGTCAAAAACTGTTAACATTTACATCAGTTCTTTTTTAAGAGAACTTAATAGCTTCAATTATAAACAACAGTTATATTTGAAAATCACTTTTAATGTCAGTGCTAAAGTTATATTAGGGTTAAATTGTATTATCTCATTAAAAAATAATGAGCTAAAAAGCCGTTGTTCACTACTTATTTCTTAGTATTTTAACACGGTGATGACTTTTGAGGCAAGTACTTAACTCGCTCCCTTACAAATCACTACTTATATAAGGATTTACAAATAAAAAGTTTACAAGTAGTTTTGTTTTTTAAACCACAAACCTAGGCAGCTTGCCTTACTCTGTCTTACTGACAACCTGACTGCTTTGTTATTTTCATGTGCATTCAATAATTATTTAATTTTGTGTGTGAAAAACATTTGCTAATGCGATATTCAATAGAATGTAACAATAGAAGGACAAAACTTAAAATAGAGTATGTATTTATTTGATAATATGTATGTCATTATTAGAATACTTAAAAGTAATGCAAGCGGTAAGTAGTAATTATTGAAATTGAAGTGGTTTTTGCTGGGTAGTATAGATTTATGTAAGTTTCATGTTTGTAGGTCAATTGTATATTTTTATATCGGTAGTGTCTTCAAGTCGTATATTATATGTATTTATTTGATTATATGTATGTCATTGCGAGAGTACTTAAAAGTAATGCAGGCGGTAAGTAGAAGTCATTGAAATTGAAGTGGATAAGTTGATTAGATTCTAGCGTAGTTAACCTAATTGTCAACTCAAATTACTGTTAATAATTAATAGTATTAATGGAAGATATTAAATGAAATAAATATAAATAAAATGAGAAACAAATTTTGTTCAGAATAATTATTGCTAATTTTTTTTATAAAAAAAAAAAAATATATTTTAAACAAAACATCATTTTGCTTAGATTTCTTTTATAAACGTCAAAAAACGTGGTCCGTCGACAGTAGCTTAATATGAATTCCTCGCTCGATTTTTTTGTTCTAATTCCTATTTAGCCTGTTTTTCTGAGTCACTGGTAATGAAAGCAAATATGAAAAAATATTAAAATAATTTATTTTATACATGTTAAGTTTATTAAATATCTAACTAAAACAATTTTAACAAAATGAAAAAATATGTATATTAAAGTTTACAGACTGTAATAAATAAATAAATAATTATGCAATTGCTAGATTTATTATTACTTAAATATATAGTAGAAAAATTAACAATTTGTTAAAAGAAATAAAGCTTATACATATTCTAGAAAACTTTTATATCTAATATTAAACGATTTAAAGACGTAACAAATAATATTAAAAATATATTAAACTTTATTCATAACAACTTATCAAAGGATTATGGAGCAAAATTTTTCTAATCTTTGATAAATTGTTATGAATAATGCCTTAAGAATATAAGACAAAAGGCAATTGTTGGATGTTGAATAGCTGGAGTTTCATAAATGGCTACAGTTACCTTTCACATAAATTTTAATGTGAAACAATTTAACAGAAATCAGAATATATTTTACATAAAAGTCATGGAATTTTTCACAAGCTTGGAAATATACCCAGCAAAAATAAAGCGAAGTACATACTTCCCAAAGAATAACATTTATTTTTTACCTTCTGTAGAAGTGATGTTTAACGACTTCCGAAGAAGCAATTTTTATTCATACATCTTGAGAATGACTTCAGGAGTAGTGAATTTGGAATCAAATAAAAAGAAAATTCCTCCTGTGACAATCAGTGTTAAACATCACTTTTTCAGGTGTTTTTCAGAACTTGTATGGTGAAAATTCTACTTCTTTTTCGCTTCTTTGGAAGTTCTTCTGTAGAAGTGATGTTTAACGACTTCCGAAGAAGCAATTTTTTATTCATACATCTTGAGAATGACTTCAGGAGTAGTGAATTTGGAATCAAATAAAAAGAAAATTCCTCCTGTGACAATCAGTGTTAAACATCACTTTTTGTGGTGTTTTTCAGAACTTGTATGGTGAAAATTCTAGTTCTTTTTCGCTTCTTTGGAAGTTCTTTTTTTGCTGGGTATTAAAGAAGTTTTAAAATTTGAAATGAAAAAATAGTCTTAGGCAATGTATAAAGTATGTAAAGTTTTATAGAATATGAATAGGAATTTCATTATAATCAACCAGGCCCATTCCATTTTTGGAAATAAAATACGTCTAACTATGTTCTTAAATAGGACTGATTGATTGAAATTTTTAATAAATAAATAGAATGAAAATATGAATATGCTAAAAATAAATTAAATTAGTAAAATATTTACCAGAAAATTTAATTACACAAATGAATATTATGTACAATTATAAGTATATTTTCATTTTTCAATAAATAAATAAATAAATAAATAAATAAATAAATAAATAAATAAATAAATAAATAAAAATAGAATCTTAGACTAAGTAATAAATAGTAAATATCTTCTAAAAAATACAAAAAGGAAAAAAAGCAATAAATAAACAAATTTCTATATTAATGACTTTACAAGGAATTGCTCGCACCGACACAAATCGAAGAAACACCATTCGTTAACATCGCATTCAATTAAATTGAATTGTTCTTTTCGTCTTGTGTTCTTTTATTTTACTCTGTATTTATACTGCAATTTGGATACAAGGCCAAACAGTCCCTTTGATCCTGACCATCACGTGCCGCCTGTATAAGACGGAAAAATCTTACTACAGCTTGATTTGTATTCGTTATAGGTTGTAGTTCGTTAGTATCCCTGTAAGTATAAAGAAAATTGTAATTTTGTTATTTGGTAAAGAAAAAAATAACCAAAAAATTAATTAGCCTAAAAGAGTAAATTTATAGAAGTACTAATCTCTTAAAATATGTAATTAACTTTGTAAAAGAAAAGAACTAAGAAAATCGAATGTAAAGGAGTAGAGAACATGTAAAAGTTTCTTAATGGAATTTCAATAGATTTGGTCTATTACTTAATTAGGCATAAAGATGTTTTTGGCACATTGTGTTTTAAGGTGGTTAAAGTTTTATTTTCTTTTTTTTCTGGAAAAATGCAGATAAAACAAGTAGGGCTTAGTTCTAGGATACAAGAAAAATAACATTCAGAGTATATAAATAAGTTTTATAACGACCAGATTGTTGTCAGATCTTGCAACTTTGAAAAAAAATGTTCAGAAAATATCTAACTACATTATGAATTTAATTTTTATTAAACGTTGTAAACGTTGTCACTGCTGTTCAAGTTTTACAAACAAAAATGAAAATTTTTAAAGAAATTTAAAAAAAAATTAAATTATTTTTTTAATTTATAAGATTAAACTTAAAAAAATACTTTTAAATAAATAAGAAAAACTAGAGCGAAAAACATCAAAATATGCACTAAAAAGTAAAATATGCTCTAAAAACTCAGAAATATGTCCTAAATATGCTACAAAAGTCAAACCATGCTAAATAATGCTCTTATGGGTAAAATATGCAGTAATATGCTCTAACAAATCGATGCCAAAATTCTTAAATTGGTCTGAAACGTGTAAAAAACAAAAAACATGCATTTCATATTTTGGTTTCCCTGCTTATAAATATATATTGATTAAGTACATTTTTTTATATCAACCCATCAACAAGACAAGGTCTTATAATTTTGACATTAGTTTTTATCCTCATTATATTAAAATAAAACAATTTTATTTGATTTCACATAAAAAAAAAAATTAAAACTTAGTCTTTACTTTTCATTAAGAACTCTTCGATTTTCTTAGCAATTTTGTAATTAAATTTTTTTCTTTACAAATTCTTTTGATTTCATTTTGCAAGCAAATGTATAAACATTAGTATTCCATTAAGTAAATTTTATACTTACATATGCTTTTAAAAGGAAAATAAAAATATAAGTTTGTTGAAAGTATTAGAAGCAGTTAATGTGTTGTGTATATAAATTATATATGAACTAATGACAAGTGGCTCAACTTTTGAAAATTATGTCTTTCTATTGTGAAGAAACTTGTACAAAGGGCAGGGTTATATTGAAAATTAGTTTAGGTTTAAAAAAAAAAACTTGTATTGTCCTATAGAACTTTTCACTTCTATTTTACATAAACCGCGAAAATGATAGGCATTTAATGATGTAGAGTAGCAGGGGGATCGTTGGCCATAGGGGCACAGCTGTCAATACCGAGTAATAGATTTTATCACATTTTGTTTTCGTTTTTCAAATATCTATCATCCCTGAAAGTTTGAAAGATTAACTTTATATATGATGGGATGCAGACGTGATTAATTGATTTCAAAGGGCTGTGAAAATATTTCACTGTGTGTTTTTTTCTGCTAACTTTTTTTTATAGAAAAAATATATTGGTTGGTAATAGAATGTCAATAACAGTGAACCACAAGACATCATAGATTTTTCGATAACATAATTTGAAGCAGTTTTTGGTCAATGCGGAAAAGTTTAAAATAATGTTCTTAAAATGACTTAGGAAAGATCAAAAGGAATAAAACAAAAGCCAACATATCTAAGTAACCGAACCAAGAAAAAAATTAAGAATATATATTGTGGTTTTAATTCGAGGCCGCCCTAAAAAAGTAGTGGCATCTTGTCCCCCTTCTACCCTATGTTTGTCCATACATAATTATAATGTTTATTCGTAACTGGTTCTATAGCTTTTATGCTAATTACAATTTGTATATATAAAAATCGTTTTCATAGATTTATTAGTCAACTACAACCCCAATATATACATAAAAACTTATTATTACCTACAAAAACATTGTCATTTTCAAAACATTTTTCAAAAAAGAAACCTTTAATATCAAATATATATTTTTTGTTAAAAATACCTAATGACATAAAGACTTTTTGATAAAAGGTCTAAATTAGAAAAATTATTTTCCCCTTTTTTAAATAATTTTTCTTTTCTTTACGAAAAGCATGGTCATGGATTTTTTTCTATTGGTTTAAAGAATTTCATAAAGATTTTATTACATTTACAAAGAAAATAAACAGAAAGGGAGAAAAACAAAAAATGTTTATATTGAACAAAAGTCTCGTAGAAAAAGTTATTCAGGACAATGTTTTTTTTTTTAAATATCAAAGTGGCTTCAGTTCAAAACAAGTAAGAAATTATAGACGGTAATGGTCGACAATATGATACGTCACAATATAATACTCCAAGTAAGATTTACATTAAAGTGTAATAAGTATATCTGATTAAAAAAAGTCATTTGTGACCAAAATTTACACAGAGAGATGGGCGTGATCATCCATCCTAAGCCAATTTGTTTACTTTTAGATAGAGCAGGACAATATTTTTGACCGTTGCAAACATCAGCACAAACGCATAATACCTTTCTCAATTTATAAAGTTTTGTAAGGTATGTATATTATTAACCACAGAAACCTACAAATACCAAAGATTGGTTAACTTAAGAAAATATTGAATGGAAAAAATTTCAAATTAAAATGTCTGTCTTTTTTTTTTTTGGTAAAAACACAAAAGACAATTAAAATATTAAGAATATTGGCCTTTTTTGCTTATTTTTAGAAAATTTATTGTCGATTGCAACAAGTATGATTTAAAAATTTTAAAAGATTACCGATTTTAAAGAAAAATTAATGAATTAAATTTTCTTTATTTTTTTGCTAAATACAAAAGAGAAAATTAAAATATTTTTTGCTTACTTTTAGATTAAAAACTTAAAAAAATCCTATCCTTTGTACTTTAAATTCAATATTAATTTAATTTTTTCTTTATATTAAAAAACTCTTTTTACAAATCTATTGTCATTGCTTTTTCTTTCTTAATTGTTGCTTTTAAAAGTTTTTCTAATTTTTATTCTACATGCTCTAATAGGCATTTGTTTGACATGGAATTTCAACTACGTGTCAAGTAGGAATTATTGTATTACATTTTAAAAGCTTTGACGAAATGACAAAGCTCTTTGTTGTGATTTTTAAGTGCTGGTATTTGAAATAGTCATTCTATGTAGAAACGTATTTATTATGTTCTTTGATTTTCTTTGTTGAATGTCTTTAAGAACAATAACCCCTTTTAAAATAGACTAGTGGAACAGTATGATATGTCTCTAGCAAAAGCTTTGTAAGACTTACACAACTTCTTTTTTTCAATCACTACTACATAAGGACCAAATAGACTACAAAAGCGACTTTAGAAACATACTAATATATTACGTTTGTGCAAGCCTGTTGTGTAGTGTATGAGGATGTTTCGTGTTTGTACAAATGCTTGCAAAAAATAAAAAAAATTGGATTTTCACACAAACATTTTGAATTTTTTGTTAATCCGTTTGTATTGTTTATATTCATATATATTCATAAATAACCAATTTTTTTAAAAAATTTATATTTTGAAAAAAATGTACATCTGTATTTTTGCAAGTCCACAAAAACGTGAAAAATCGGTGTTTGTACTAGTAATGTTTGTGTAGCGTGTGTTGGAATGAAAAAATTATGTTTGTCAAGCCGCTTGTGTAGTCTATTTGGGTCTATACCGTCGGCATTACCTTCAGCTACTTTTACGTTATACCACAAGTAAAATTATCTGTTAAAATATGGATAAAGATAGGATGACACTCTTCATTTGTTGAAATGGTTCAAAAAATAAGCTTGACGCATTAAATCAGGGATGTATTTTTATGTAAACACATAAACAAAAGAAACAGCTATATCCGTTCTACTTTGTGTTGTACCTATAGTTTAAAAGCAACAAATATAAATCATACGAATTTTATTTTTTTAAATGTCATTTAGCATACAGTAAGAAAAACGTTTGTCAAAATCATTTCTTGAGCACATAGGTAATATGATCTGTCAAAATTGTGTGTATAAGAGCACGGATTGGATCGTATAAACTCAGTATGAAATGAAACCATCACACATTGAGAGAAAAGCAAACGGAAAATTTGATAGTACATAGTATGATCCTCTTATTTTTTTTTAATTTTTTAAAAAACAAGCAAATCGCATATTATCAGGGATGTCATTTTATATTAACTCTAAGGAGAAAAGAAAATCAGCTGTTTTTATCATATTTTGTTATTACCAGGGAAGCCAAAATATGCAAATACATGTTTTTTGTGGTGCGTCGTATGTACTCATGGATAAGATGTTAACACTTTTCAGACCAATTTAAGAATTTCCGCATCGATTTATTAGAGCATATTTTTGCATATTTTACCCATAAGAGCATAATTTATCATGATTTGACTTTTATTCCAGAGCATATTTTACTTTTTAGTGCTTGTTTTGATGTTTCTCGTTCTAGTTTTTCATATTTATTCTTTAAACTAGGTAATGAATCAATTATCGAAATCTTGTAGCATGAAATACTACAGTAATCCCCTTATTTTGTAAAACACTTCACTCTGCGTTTAAAATATTTTCATTCAAATTTTTTGAAAAAACAAGTTGTATGAAAAATGAAGTGAAGTGAGGAGAATGGATTTACAAAATAGCGCCCTAAATATTGATTATTTCATTACATTTTCAGTCCTGTTGAGCTTTTCAATGTTAAAATATAAATAGAAAATTGGTTTGGCAGATGCGCCCCAATGGCGCATTATCCCCCTTCTTGCCTACCTTTCATTAGGAGAGAAATTAAATTTGTTTGTATTTAATTGTATATATCAAATGAACTTACCGACTCAATTCCGCCGAAACAAAGTTACTATGCGGACTATAGCGTTGTGGATCCTTGTACATACTACAAACTAAACGTTCTTTACATAAATCATCCGTGACACCCAATTGTTCGACAATCTTATCGATTTTCAGTAAAATTGGACTATAAAATGGATCATAATTCAATGGCATTAAGGGCTATTGGAGTAAAAGAGAAACAAACATTGTTATTAAAGTAAAACTTAACCTTTTTTTTGGTGTAAATTACATACCTGACCATCCTGTACAAATGGTTGTTTATCTAAAATTTTCTGCTGCTGTTGTACCAAACGTTGTTCAGCTTGTATTCTTATGGCTTCCTTTAATTGAGCAGAAAGTTCCGGCTAAAAGAACAAACAAAGAAACGGAACAGAAAAAGTTAAGTAAGAAAAGGATATACATATTCTTATGAATATATATTATATGAATGTATGTGTTTCTTTAGTGATTTGTTTCAAAGCAGAACTTTTCACTGTTTGTTATTTTACTTTTCTTTTGTATTTCGTTAGTATTAAGTACTTATAATATTTAATATTTAAATAATCTTTGTGTATAACATGCTTCAGTAAATAAAAGTCATTATTGTTTCTCTGGTTATTTAGCACAACAAACAAAAAGCTGATAAATTTTAAAATGCTTTGGAAAACAAATTTGTAGAAATGATCATGTGCAATCAAGTAGAAAATATTATGCGAGTTTTTTTACATATATTTTAATGTGTTGTTTTATTTAATGGAGTCGATGAAGTCGATTAAATGATGTGTAAAGCGGGAATGTTTTATTTTTTCTATATTCATAATCGTTTATAACAAGTTGTACATGGATGCCAGAAGTGTTACAACAATTTAAATATATATTTTCCTTAACATACATAAAGCTACAGGTTACATTGTTTGCCTAATTATAGAGAAAGAATGAAAGGATATTTTTGAGTTCTCCCTTTACATCTCTGGTAGTTACACGTATTATTAATATTTGGTTTTGTAGTAATTGTTTTATTTTTAATGTTTGTTATATGCACTGTTGCTAGAATAATAAAATACATTTTCGATAATGTTAAATATTGCGCAAATAAAATATATTCCTCGATGCTAAGCAGGAGCAAATTAATTTACGATTTTGCCTTAATATGTGCAATTAAAAAATTAAAAGGATCGGTATTTTATTAATTCAAGGGATTCCGCTCATTTGTATTTTAATTAGTGGCGATATAGTCAAAAATTTTAAATTATGTTGTATTTATTCAAAAATAATCACTAGGAGGTGCCATGCCTACGATTTTAATTACGCCTATTTTGATATAATTTATGTAAAATTAAAATCAAATTTCTTGTTCAAAGTTTTAAAACCAGATTTATTTAAAATATTAATTTGGAATTAATTTATGTAAGAATTGCCACGCCCACTATTTTTACTATATGAATTAATAATAATGTATGTAAAATGTTCATGTCTTAAGGAGATTGATAACTCTTTTAAAATTACTTATCTTGCTGTTAATTTGTCGAAATTTAAGTCTAAAATTGACGACCTGTCCTTTTCACAAAAACCAGTTTAAAAAAGAAAAGTTAAAACAAGTATGAATCTATAATCGAGCCTGACCGACCATATGATACTCTACAGCAGTGAGTAGTATTTAAAAACGTTGGAATATTTTTGATAATAATACTATTAAGTTGATTTTTGCCCTAATTCTTACTTTTTGATTTTTGAATCATTTTCTAAAGGAGACTTTGTATGGGGACTAGGGTCAAATGAAGCTCAATCATTACGTAAATCACAAAACTCAGTTGTGCCAATATTGGGGGATAAGGTGGGATTGGGGCTACAGACAGAAGGACGGATATAGCTAAATCGATCCCCAAAACGATTGGTATACTTTAAGGAGGGTATAGAACCAATAATTAAATTTGTTACATACATCAGCACCCTCTCCATTAAAGTGGTGTAGGGTATAAAAGATACTTAAATTTTATTTTTTACTTTAAATATTTTTTCATATTATTCACGAAATTTTTGTAAGTATAACGAAAAAAGTAGATTGCTGAGATTTCTTTTTTTTTTCACACACACGTGTTTTGTAAAACAACATAAAAATATTAATAATAATAAATATTTTAAAATATTGACATATTGTGCTTAAAGACATATAAATAAATTATGATTGACAGTGACTTTGACACTTTATAAAGACATGTATTTGATGTTTTCCATCAAATCAAATAATATATATTTTAATGATTTAAATGAACAAGAAAAACATAACGAAATGTATTCATGCTTAATAACGGTGGAACAGTGGTGCTGAATCTTTTAAATTTTTAATTAACATTTAATAAAAAAAATCGAAATTACAGTCGTTCAAATTAAATTTTTTCATACTTAAGCAATTTTATCGAATTTTACTATTACTTATTCCGCAAATTCTTTATGAAAAACTGATTTCTAGAAAGCTTTATTTTGTATGGAGACTAGTGTTAAATGTGGGCCTAGGCTTATTTATATATTTTGTTAAATATTTAAAATAATTATTATATTAAAAGACCTATTCGGGAATCCGAATATGGCTATTAAATTGCAATGTTTGAAAAGTTGTTTAACAAACATTGTAATTTAAAAAAATACGTATGTTACACTGTTAATAGGCTTATAGCATGTAGCAATTTTATATTACCAGCAGCAACACTATTATCAACAACTTTGCAAGCATCAAGTGACACACTTTCGTTGTTGTGAGCACACAGGCAATGTGTTCAACATGACTGAACATAACAAGTAATTGAAAATATCGCATACAATAATATTGCATACAACTTATTCATACGAATTTAAGTTTAATTCAAGCAACTTTAAAAATGTTTCATTTTGTTTGCAACATGAAATGTGCCTCTAGAAATGTCAAATCATTGCATAAAGGGAGTAAGACCTAAAAGACAACGATAACAATAACTTTTGTGATTTGTTTTTTTTTTTTTTTTGCAATTTACCACTCAATTGTTTGTAACAGACTATTAAAAAAGTAAAATAATAAAAAAATATAAATAATTTTTGTTTTGAATTCTTCACTTGCAACATTGAATTTTCAGAATTTGCAAGTTCAAAAGCTAACATTTGGATCTTTTGTATTTTTTTAAATTTCTGCTCCAATTAAAAATTTAGCTTTGTGACACATGTCACAATGGCTGGTCTTTATATTTAAGTGGCAGAAAAAGTGTTTTTCTTAAATTTAACACTGAATCTATTTTACGATTGTACATGGCACTTAAACATGTACCCAACGAATTCATTAAATAGTTAAAGCAAAGTGCATCTCCTGTACTATCTATTCATCAAGCTTGTAAAATGCAAGACTTAAGTGTTAATGTTTTGTTAAGTTAATTAAGCTGTTGTTTTAAGTGGATATCTGATTTTATCTATTAGTTATTTGAATACTATTATATAAACCGTTTATTAACAATAAACAGATTTTCTGTGAAAAGGGTTTTCGGGAAGTAGCATCAACGAAACGATACTTATGTCAAGGGCAAGTATTTCTATGCAAATGTATGTTTATAGTCAGTAACACAAAATAACTGTTTTCGAATCAAAGAATTTGCTACATATTTTGTTGCATATTTTGTTATAAATGCATAAATTGAATATTTTGCTTTAAATTGCATATACTTTGCATATTTTCAAAATTGTTATAGCATATTATGCATATTTTTAATTTTCTAAAACAAATTGTTTTGTTTCCTCTGTATTTTATATTTTTACAACAAGTTTGGTATTTACATATTTATAATTATTTAATAAATATCAACGAATTTCCATTTAACAAGAAAATACTAGGTTCTATGAAATACAATTTTACATAGTTTTATGAAATTTTTAAAATCACAATAGTTTTGAAGGTATTTTGAGTTTGTGCTGCTAATTGTAACGTCAAAATTATTGGTCCTTTTCTTGTCATTAACTTAAGATCTGAATATGTACCTATTATTATGTACCTTCACAAAGAAATATTTTTAGTGCATATTTTTCACATTTTTAGTGCATATTCTTGCCCTGCTTAGGACATTTAAAAACTAGAGAAGATACAAACACAAAATGAAGCTTACCGACTTTAATTTAAGAAGAAGGGGACAGGTATCTGTTTTTGTTTAATTTTAGTATTTTTGACGTTTAATAGGACGTTTAGAGGAAACATTTTTACCTATTTTTGGTACTTTTATTACATTGTTTTTGGTTTATTAACTTGAATATGAACACATAATAACTAGCTCCACTACGATGTTTTTATTCCATTAATGGGGAGAAAAAAAGTATCAAAAGGGGGATAAAAATGGGAAATTTGATATTATTAAACACAATTAGATAAAATTTATAGAAAGACTTAATAAGATAATGGAATGATTTATTCAGTACTTTTTTGTTCCTCAACTGGTACTTTTTGAGTTTTCTATGACACTAAAATCGAAACATGATTTCATAGTGTCGATTCATTTGTACTTTTTAGTTTTCATTTTTTAACTAGTGCTTTTTGAGTTTTCTATGATATTGAAATCGAAATATGAAGTTAGTAATAAAATGACTCTTTCGGTTATTTTTCGTTCTTCATTGTTACTTTTTTAAGTTTTCATTAAAATTTACATTTTACATTTTCATTTTGAATTTTCTAGAAAATTAAACATAGAAATATAAAACTATAAAAGTCCGGAGTAAAATAGAATCTAAGTATAAACGGTACGTAATTGTTTTTAGTTTTTTTTATAAAATTGAACCTAAAACACTAAATTAATCATATAGATCCTAGAGTTAATGAGAATCTATTAACCCCCATTAACTCAATTACTGGTTATATTTTATCGTAAGGTTAAATTGATAGTTTTCATACGAAAATTATGAAAACAATATCTACCGGTTAAACGATAATCGCAGTTGGTGTTAACGGGGGTTAATGGGACTTTTTTGGTACTTTTTCTTTCTCCTACTGATACTGTTTTGAGTTTTATATAAAAATTAATCTAGAAATCTTTAGCTTGCATTTAGTACAGGCGTGGATCCACGGGGGAAACTCCACCCAAACCGAAAATTTTTGACAAAAAAAAAAAGAGATTTTGTACAAAAGGGCCCAAAGGAGAGTAAGGGAAAATATGGTCCTATCCTTATAAATGTTGGTAGGGGAAGTTAAGTCTACTTCAAAGTTATTTATATAGAATTTAAAAGTGTTATTATGGGGGCTAGTCAAATGATGCCCGATCTTTACAAAATCGGTAGTGTCATTTAAGATTCTATAAAACTAGGTTTTGTCTACTTTTGTTGACATAACACAACTTTAAACTTAATTATGAGTCCATACGACCTATTTTGGGGGTACGAAGAAGAAGCCTCTGTGCCAAATTTCATTAAATTATCTTGAAAATTGCGGCCTGTACCTTGCGCACAAAGTTTACATGGACAGCCAGTCAGACGGACGGACTTTAGGGAAATTTTTGGTACATTTTTGTACTTTAAAAGATCGTTCAAAAATAAAAACATTTAAAATTGAGTTAATGTATATTAAAGTTCTACAAACTTGTATGAAAATCAATAAAAAAGCACTTTATTATATCGCAGATATATACATTTACAAAAAAGTTATTTTATGCCATTCCACGATTAGAGTAGCGAAGCTTACTGGGTATAGATAGTAAACTATAAAATTTTACATTTCATTGACTTAATATAAAATGAATACAATCGATTGATCTATGTAAAGTTATATTACTTTTTATTTTACTTCTTAAATATATTATATTACAATTTTACAAATGTAATTACATAGGTCCATGTACATACAATTATTTACGGAAACCATCAAAACTAAATAATTTAAAAATTCTGTGAAAAATTCTCCTTGTTGTTTTACAATTGATTTAAAAATACATAATATTTTATCTGTTTAATTTTGCATGTATGGTATTTATGTGTTTAATATGTTTCAATATTTAATTTACAAACAGATACTTGTAAATTGAACATATGTACATATAACATTTAATGAAAAATTAAAATTTAACAAATCGAAAGTAAATACGTATATTACACGTTGACGTAAATAACCTTTATCGAGGTCAAGTACTTCGAGCACTCGTAGATGCAAATGATGTCTATAGCCGTCATATAGTGTTATTTTTTTTAAAGATTAACTTCACTATAAATCGAAATATAATGAATATGTTTTAAAACCTTTAACATTTTTTAAATAATAATCCAATATTGTTTTAATATTATATTCGAGGATTTAAGCGAATTTCTCAAAAATAAGTGTGCAATAACTATTATTTATTTTGAGTGAGCCCCAATGAGTTAATATTCTTTAAATACTACACATAATTAACAAAATAGGTTCATAAATGTTAATAAACCTTAAACTATGATGTTTATAAAGAAAACATTTACTTAAAATAAATATAACATATAAAAGGTATTGAAATGTTAAATTTCTTCAACATCAATACAAGTATACAAAATAAAACTCCAGTCATTTGCAATATGTTTTAATTCATTCTAAATATTTTCACTTGAAATTTTATTTGAATATACGAGTGCAATGTTATTGTTGAATTTCTTAAAAAAACGTAAACTTTTCCAATTAAAAAAGCCGAATGTTGGCACATTTTTAAGATTTGGTACAAATCACTTTGCAGCTTTGACAATATTTAAAAAGCAAAAAAATCTTCAATGCTTATTTAGGCGGTTCATTCAACTTTAAATGTCAATGTGTATGCATCTTCTTGTTTTGGATATTTTAAAAGAACATTTAAGTCCACTCATGTCGTCTTATTTAATGTAAATATTTAGGTATTTTATATTCATTTTCTTCAATATTATTGTCAGTGCGTAGAAAATGCTTGTAATACTGTGAATAATAACAAACAAGTCGCAGTTCACTAAAAACCTGAATTTTTTGAATACTTATTTTAAGCAAACATAAAGCTTTGTAAAAACGATATAAAAGGATTTATTGGTAAAAAAAAAACAATTTTAATAAGAATTTTAAAAGGTCAATGGAATTTTTATGTTCCAATTGATTTTCTCAGAATTCACAAATATGTATATGGATGTTTTTCATTTTTAAACAAGAATTTGTTTTGATATTACAAGATTGAACCAATATTTTGAAGGTGTTTTTGGTGCGTATAAGTTATGATTACTTTACGGCTTGTCAATAAACAATCATCATACGTAATGGTGTACCAAAAACAGCATTGTCCTTTGGGAATTTTTGATAAGACAAAAGGAATTTGAACCAAACTAGAACTGAATTAGAACTCAACTAGAACTGAACTAGAGCTGAACTAGAGCTGAACTGGAACTGAACTAGAACTGAACTAGAACTGAACTAGAACTGAACTTGAACTGAACTAGAACTGAACTAGAACTGAACTAGAACTGAACTAGAATTGAACTAGAACTGAACTAGAACTGAACTAGAACTGAACTAGAACTGAACTAGAACTGAACTAGAACTGAACTAGAACTGAACTAGAACTTAACTAGAACTGAACTAAAACTGAACTAGAAATGAACCAGAAGTAATGTAATACTGTACCAGAAAATAACTAGAACTGAACTATAACTAAACTAGAACTGACCTAGAACTGTGGTATTTTTAATATATTTATTTTTTCATTCATGCAAATGTTTGTCTAAACAGTCTAAGAAAACGTTAATATAAAATAATAAAAAATTAAGAGAAAACTCACCGAAAGTTGCTGTTGGGGTTGCAGGCTTTGTCCACCTGCCGCCTGTTGCTGTTCTTGATTTCGCGTTGGATCATATTGTGCAGCTATTTGTGCTGCCTGTGACAATGCAGCCTGTATTTGTTGTGGCTTTAATTGATTTTGCAAAGGAGGCAGTGAAGGTTGTCTCGCGGGTGTATAGACTGGACTAGGAGCCGACTGTGCTGCTGCTATATTATTGCGGTATTTACTGTTAAAAAAGCTGAAAGAGAAATTTTAATTGCATTAATACACAATTAATTTAAAATGTTCTAATTTTAAATTTAATCTTAAAGTTTATTCATGAATATGTATAAGTAAATATTATACGAATTTATCTGTATGATTGTGCATAGGTTATATACATATATTTAAGATAGATTATGTTTACGAATGAGTATACCTTTGTTTGTCACCTGGTTGTGGCTGGGGAGATTGTATGAAGGGATTAAATGTATGACTAGTGGCTTGAGGTTTTTGGTAATTTTGTGGTTGTTGTGCTTGATTAATGGGTGGTTTTTGTAATGTTGTTGAAAATCTTTGATTTGGATTATGTTGTTGCTGTTGGTTTTGCTGAAGTGGTGGTCGTTTCTTATTCTGTGCTAAATTATTGATTGGGGTAGTACCCAGACCCCAACCATGCAATTCATTGGCATCATTATTTGAATGCGGTTTAAATGAATTTGTTTTGTCATCAATATGTGCAACACGATTTATATCGCTAATGAAGCTGTGTATGTGAAATGAAAACAAAGAATATGGAATATGCAGTGAATAATAGTGTATAAATTAAATATTTAATCACTTACTCTGAACCCAAACCGGGACCCGAATTTGCCCAGCCCGTTTCAAAATGTTCATGTGATGGTGGTCCATAGCTTTCGTGTATGGGAGCACCATGCAAATATGCCGACACATGTCCCTTGGGTGGATGTGTGTAAATAATTTCTGGTATGTGAGCATTTTCTGCACTGTGCCAAGCAGGAACAACCTAAAATAAATGTGAAAAGTTAGAATTTATAACGTTGACTTGTTTTCAAATATATGTATATTTTTTGTTTTTATCTTTGTGGATATATATATATAATTTTTGTCTAAAGGATTCTTTTTTTTGCACTAAAAGTTTTTCATTCAATTTTATATGGTATTTTATTACTTTTTGTTGTTTGTAAAATTTGATTAATATCTTGAAGTTTGGCGCTTGTGTTTGCATTATAAAATGGAATATTTATTGTCAATTTATATGTGAATGTGGTAAGGAAATCATATACGCATATGATGTATGGTTTTTATTAGATTTTATTTCCAGTTTTTTTATTTATGACTTTTTTAAACATATGATTGTTAGGAACAGAGATGGGTACATGGTGGCACTTTTTTTGTGTGGAAAATGCAAGAAAAATTCTATATATAAACAAAGCAGCCAAGAAAAATATTATTTTTTTGTCTGTAGCTGTAAGTATGTTCCCTTGGTAATAACGTGCTATTACTGGTAAGTTCAATTTTGCACATACGTCATGTATTACCTAGAAGTAGAAGAGTGAGGGGCTGTAATATACAAACTGAATAGTCATCATATTTTGTAAAATTTATTTTTTTTTAATTTTTTTTCAGTAAAAATTTCACGTTTACTTATATGCTCTTCCAATATGGATTAATATCAATATGTAAAATGGTTGATTAATATCACGTTACCAAAGTACTAGAATACAAATTATATCTAATTTATATATTATTTCTTTTAAGATTATCTCTTCCCTGACAGCATAATCATTTAGTTGATCCTTTATTTCCATGTTATTTTGTTTATTGCCCCTCGTTTAGTACATAAATGTAGAAAATTTTTCTTATCTTTTTTTACTGCCTTTTTTGGGTTTCATTTATATGGTTTTCCTTACTTGTTTTTTTTCAACATTTATGTTAACGACTGTTTGTCTGTAATTTTTTGTTTGTTTGATACAGAAATAAATTTTCAATGGTTTTTAAATTTGTTGAACTAGCATAAATACTAAACGACGAACCAAAAAAAAAAAAAGTAAATCCTTTTTAACACTTTTTTTATGTGGAACAAACAATGTTTATTATACATATATTTAAATAAAATTTATTTAATAAATCGTTGCCATAAATGTAAATGACATATGGTCATTAGGGTATAACTTTTTGTAAAATTTTGAATCCATTCCACAACACTTTTGCTCGAAAGTTAGAAAATTGTTTGTTGCAATTGTTTTAAAGTTTTCGATACCATTCTACCAAGTAGTGAAAGGTCCTATTTTGGGTTACACCTCTAATGTACACACACATAAATATATATTTGTTTAAATATAAATCAATTCATTTTTAAATACTTTAATATCTCATGATGCTTTAAATGGTGTTGTTGATATGAATTCAGATCAGTTGCTAAGGAAATATTTATTTAATATTCAAAATAACTTAATACATGTTGCATTGTTAATACATATTTACTTAAACAGAAAATTATTTTTTTTTATTTTCTTTTTTTTCTTTTTAGGTAAATTTTTCAGTTACTTTTCTATTTTAAATTAAATTCTTCATTACACTCTAAAAATAAAAATAAATGAATAATCAGTCGGAAGCAGCTTTAGAGGTACGGTAATAACAGCTTTCCCTAACCTAAGCACAAAATTTGGATCCATTAAGTAAGAAATCCCGTTTTATATATTTTTTAGGTCTTTGCTATTTTATACGTAAGTTAAGATAATAATTAGAATGTCAACGATCAAATTAATCCCGAAATAGACTTTACTAAAGCTCGATTTTAAAGTTTAAAATATTTCAGCAAAAAGTAAATTACAGAAGAAATTATGAGAACTAACTCAAAATAATGCTAAAAGACCGAATAACTGCAAAATACTATTCTTAATTAAATATTAAAAAAGTTGACACTAGGTAACTAACCAGCGAAAATAAAATGAAGTACTTCCATAAGAATAACATTTATCACCACTTCAATAGTAGCACTAAGTGAAATTGTTTACCTTTTATGGAAGTGATATTTAATGACCTCCAAAGACTGAAATTTTTTAGTTAAACCCATTTTATTATGTAGTTGATTGATAAATGTGTGTAATTTATTTATTTATGTTAATATTAATATATTTTCTATAATACTACAATTTCACTTCCTATAACTTTCAAAAAACAACATAAAAATTACTTTCTGAGAATTACTTCAGATGAATTTGAAGACAAATAACAAGCCTGTATTAAAATCATCACTTCTTCAGGTTTTTAGTATTTACATGGAGTAAATTCTGCTTAGTTTTCATATTTCTTTACCAAAGTAAAATACCACAATGAGGATAGAACTTAAAAAAAACTATTTTAGACTTCTTTGGACAAAAAGCCATATTACTAGGTATTAGGAGTAAAAAGATGCTTGTTTATAAGTGGATCATTGTATGCGTGTCATACATGAGACGATGCTCACGGCCGAACTCCTCTTATCTCTAGCCGAATAAGCTAAAGGAGGAGTTTTAGAAGCATCACTTCAGTTCACGTCTAAGCAGATGAAACAGCCTCTGTGGATACAATGGTAGCACACATTCCAATTAGTGTTGATTCATCCTGTATCTTATTTATTTCACCTCGACTCATTCCCAAATTTTGGCTTCACAGTCTTTTGAGGAGTCGTTGTTTTGTTTACGGCATCAACACTGAATTTATTTCCAAATAAATATTTTGCAGTGCATGAGTGAGTAAAGTCAGTTGGTTTCAACCACAGCTGTAACTTGTTAAAAATAAAGTTCGAAACTGTTCTTGATGGGCTTCGGTTCCCATAGTGTCAAAAGGTAGATATGTACAGAACCGAAAATTATCCCAATTTATAGTCTTCACAGACTAGAGGTACTTGTAGCAACATTTCTCCCCGTGTTGCAATAACACCAAGGTGGGGACGATTCGCCGATAACAAGTTCCGAGAATGAATGTCGAAGAGCTTTACATGAATACCTGACAGTGGTCTTTTTCAACTACTGGTTTAGCTTCTGTGACAACTCACTAATACTTATCCGAATCCATTAAGATTCAACCCACCATACTTATCCGATATACTAATAGAGAACAACTTTCAAAACACTCACTCTAGGAATACGGGAAAACGAGATCCGTTCATATACTCATACCGTATCATATGCAATTGACACCAACTCATTTCCAAATCTTAGTCCCACAGTCACATCTTTGAGGAGTCACTCGGCAAGACCACCGAACTCTTCTGGATTATAGATTCCACCATTCATAATTCTTAACTGCCACTACTTGCAGTGGTTTAAACTGACAAGTCAGGACATAGTCAACAGGCCACCCGAGGTAACAGATTATGTGGTTCTCTGGTTCGACCCCATGTCAAATCATTCCAGGGAAAGGCAGAGAATACATTTGATGTTTATAGAGTCGGAAGACTAGAATCTACTATTTGCACTTAAGAAAGTTAACCTGACAAATGCAACACGCTTTCCATTTATCCAAAATATAGTTCATAACACGTAACGGAAAACAAGATCAAAGTCGGGTTTAAATGGCTGGTCTATAGGGGGTCCATAACCACCATAAACATATTCTAAATTTTTTATTTGGTAATCGATAAACGAGCATTAAATGTTATAATGTGATAAAATCGATTACTAGGTTTTCAAGTTATTTTGTATTGGCAGATGTGCCCCTATGGTGCATAACCCCCTTTTACTTTTTTTTAACTCTCTAAAAATTGTCTATTTTCTATTAAATCTACAGAAGCAGTAAATTTGATTGTGTTTATAAATAGTTTCTATAAAATTCTATTGCGGAAACTAAGTGCATTTGAATTTAATTTCCAAAATTTCAACAAATCCCTAAACTCTTAAAATATATACGTTAGTAGAATATTTTAATAAACAACTATTCATGACTTCAAATCGGAAACACAAACAATTTCAATTTAACGGTTTCACTTTCATTCACATTATAATCTATTCATAATCAAATTTCACTTTCATTGAGTCGGTTTTGTTGTTGTATTGCGTTTTCATGTCCATGTTAATCTAAATCGATTAAAATTTATGTAGAAAAAAAAACTACTGTTGATGCTTAATCAAAAGCAAACACTTCCCATATAAAATTCATGTATAAATCTGTAATTGATGACTCACCGTATGATGATGATTAATATGATGATGGTGATGATGATATTTAGTCGAATGATACGTCTGTTGATAGTATGAGCACAATTTGAAGAGATGCGAAAGAGCTGGAAACAGAAATAGTAAAAATTTCAAGAGTAATTTTTTAGCAGCACCAACACCAATCACCAGCGGCAACAACCAAAACAGTTTAATTTTGATGATTTTAATTATCAGCACCAGAGCCAAGAATGACAGTAACAATTTACTTTTTAAGAATTTTTCTAAAAGTATAATTAATTTGTTTGGTTAAGTTAGTAATAAATATAGAATATAGTTGTTTGTTTTTTTGTGATTATTCAGTTTAAACAAACATTATTCCTACTCACGTATTTTCTTCATTAAAATTTTTCCCGCCAAACGTGCTTCCGACTGTTGTTTTGGTATCAATTCCAATTTAGCTATAACCCCGTTGCCCTCTATCGCCTGCGGTGATATACGAAATGTTGCACCGTCAAACATCATTTCGGGTAGTTTTAATTCTATATCATGAGTCATTGCAAATTTAATACTTTTACCATACAAAGCATTTGTCACTTCCTCGATGGGAGTGGGTGTTTCAGCCATAGTTGGATTGTCTGTAAAATGAAGATTAATAGAATTGAAAAATTAAAAAAATAATATAGTGATGAAAAGGGAAATAGTTGAAATGATTTATTATATTTTCTCTTGTTGTTGTTAAAATGTTAAGGAATTTGTTTGTTTTTGCTTTTTTTTAACACGTGACAAGTTTATCACAGTTTGTTTCGAGTTCAAAGGTCAAGCTAATGACTATCTATATGTCTGATTGTTGGTTTCGCAAATCAGATGATTTATGTTTTGTGCTGATGCTTGAGGAGTTTTTGCCTTGATGTGACTATATCTGTTGATGTAACTATATACGTCCACGTTAAATATAATATTATTAAACAATAAGAATAAAAAGGCCAGTTTCTTTCTAGATTCAAGAATTCAGCAATAAGTTCTGATTTAGATAAAATATAAAGCATCTCTTCATTGTATTATATCCTTAAGAATTCGTAAAATACAAACATTTAAGAAAATCTTTAGGACATTTTGGAATCTATTGTACATGAATCTTAAACCTTTCTATCTCTTTTTTAAAGCTCTGATTATTTAGTTTAACATACAATTTAACTTCCAACCAACACTATCATTTATCATACAAGAAAGAGACTTAAATAAAATCATTTCATTTGTATTCTACATTCATCTCAATATTTTTGTTTATACATCTGTCAGTCTGTCGGTCTTTTGTCTACAGTTTTACTAAGATTTTTAAATATAAACAATACAAAAAACATAGTAAATTTATCATACCAGTATTTTGTATATAAATTTGTTTAAAATACCATTTTCTTCCTCTTCTCATTTTCTAATCTTTTTTTTCTTCAATGGTTTCAATTTGATTTTGATGATGTACATGTCTCTGTCTCTGTTTCGGTTTCATTTGTTTTCATTTCTTTTGTTTTGAAAGTAAAAGTCTGTTTATTTGTTGTAAAACAAAACTTTGTGATTTATAAAGAATAATAATAAATTGTTTATATTGTTGTTATGTATATGTGTATTTTGCAGAGCAAATCATTTAAAAAGAGACGTCATTTCGTCGGCGCCTTTGTTAGATTTTATAATTGAATTTACGTTTATGTTTATTTTGTCTGTCAATTAAAATCTGATTGGCATTAAATAGGGGGTTTAATTAGGAATTTAAGTGTAAGAGACAAGATAACTTAATTTTGCTATTTTAAATAAGAAATCTTTAGAGAGTAATTAAAAATCATAAACATTAGGGTGTACCGTAAACTAATAAATATAAAAATAAAAAAACTATTTTTTTTGAAAAGATCCTCTATTCCCCATCTGCGTTTGAAGAATTTTGATCTCAGTACAAAATGTTCAAAAAAATGTTTAATATTTCTGTATTTTTGTGCATATTGCTGAAAAAAATTATTAAAATGTTTGCAATAAAAGTGGAATATTAATTTCAAATCAATCAAGAAAATTCTGAAACTTACCAAACCAGATGCTGTGACACTATATTTAAAATATGTACTAGCTAAACCCACTTAATGATATTGAAGATTCTAACTAAAATAGTTTTTCAGATTTACCATATATTACATGTGAGAGGTGCCAAAAAAATTCTTGCAAGTTTTCCAATTTCTATCTATCTATGAAAAATTTGAATAATATAACAGTTTCTAAGATACGTGAAATTTTGTATTTAATTCAAATGTGTGGGACCAAGCCCCAATTGAAATTCCGTCCCTTAAACGTTTACATGAATGTCAAAGTTCTTAATGTAAAATTTGAAGATTCTAGCTTCAACAATTTCTCAGATATTCGAATTTTTCTATTTAATTTAAGCTCCCCAGATTAATGTCCGCCCTTTTTCCTTCAAAACGTTAAGATAAATATTAAGTAATTCGTAAAACATTTGAAAAATTTAGTTTTTTAGGTAAACGATATTTTGTATTTAATTCTATGTCCCCCATAACTATTCAGATGAATCTCTAAATGTTCAGATGAATGTCAAAATTCTTCAAGTAAAATTTGTAGATTTTAGGTCTTATAGTTTCTTAAATATACGATTTTTTCTATTTAATAAAAGTCCGCTCTTTTTCCTCCAAAATGTTCAGATGAATATTAAAGCTCTTCGTGCATAGTTCGAAGAATTTAGTTCTATAAGTTTCCCAGATAAACGATTTTTTATTTAATTAAAATGGGAGATTCTGCTACTCCCATTGGTAATTTTTTTGATAGCTCTTCGTGCAAAGTTTGAAGAATTTAGTTCTATTAGTTTCCCAGATAAACGAATTTTTTTATATAATTAATATAGAAGGTACCGCTCCTCTCATTGATATTATAGATATCCCATTATGGGACTAAAAAGACCTTAAAGGAAAATGTATAAACTCGTTTATTCCAAAAACAGGACTTAAAAAGTTGGCAACAATCAAGAAATAGTTATCTTCTTTGGACAATTTTTGCTAGAACCCTGTATGACCAAATTATCCAACTTTGACCCTCTCTAACACCGATAGAGCTAAAAATTTGGGTCTAACCTTGTTCCAATAGTACTAACCTTGGTGCAAATACTCTGATATTTTGGTTGAAGATCCCTAAGTTTTCAAACATATGGTTTACAACCAGGGGTGCCAGATGATTTTGAAGAAAAATCGACAAATTTGTCCAATAAAAATCGGCATTTATCGGCAAGTAGGAAAGTATAGTCGGTCATAGCTGACCATATGATACTTTACACTTTTGAGTATGTTAAAAATATGGATTATTTTTAATAATAAAGAATTTAAATTGTTTACCTTAATTCGGAAATATTTTAAAAATTTGTTGAAAAAAGTGATATTCTTAAGGAGGACTTATATGGAGCCAGGCAAGAATCCAGCTCCAGCGTTTGGGGGGAAATTCAGTTTTTCACATATATTATTTTTTTTCTTTTCTTTTCTCATTTTGTATGAACAATTTTTGGTTTTGGGCGGCAAGGGTTAATTTGGCTTTATCCTTAGAAATTTTCGTACATGGCTTTCTTTACATTAGTGTTATGTATGCTGGATTTCATAGTGATACTAATGTTTATAAGTGAATTATTGACCTTCAAGTAATTTTCTGAAGGGGACTTTATATGGGAGCTAGGGATATAACAATAATAAAGTCCGATAATTACAAAAAAGTAGTAATTCAAATAATTCAAGTATTTAAAGTTGCCAAATTAATAAAAAATATAAAGTAACCATGTTTTAAGAATTTAAGAAAAAATCGTCATTTATCGAGCAAAAATCGCATAATCGGCCCTATGCTATTTTTATACCCTTCACCTTCGTGAGAAGGGTATATATAAGTTTGTAATTTCTATAATATAATTTTCCGACCCTATAAAGTATATATATTCTGGATCCTTATAGATAGCGGAGTCGATTAAGCCATGTCCGTCTGTCTGTTGAAATCAATTTTTTGAAGATTCCAGATATCTTCAAGATCCAAATTTTCAATAATTCTGTCAGACATGCTTTCGAGAAGATTCCTAATGAAAATCAGCAAAATCGGTCAATAAATAACAGATATATGGGTAAAAATCTGAGACTTTCTCTGAAAATTTCCTCAACAAATTATAAATAAAAGCATAAAAACAACAACAAGAGATAAAGCAGTTATATGTTGGTAATACATCACATATTTGTTTGAGGGTGGTAATACAGTTTAACGGTGGTAGTACAGTACAACGGTTAATATTTCTTTCTGCTACAGTTTATATTTGTTATGTGTGACATACGTGCAGTGATACAAAATAAATAAAAACAGTTTTTTAAAACATACTTGGTGATGGGTATATAAGATTCGGCACAGCCGAATATAGAAATCTGACTTGTTGAGGTATAGAATCGGCAAAATGCTATAAATCGGCAAATCTGTTTACAACTCAACTCATTGTGTTTTTCGTGTTTTACTGCAAATTCAACCAAAATCAGAGATTTATGAAATTTAAAAAATTTACTTCCTTTTATCTTAAAAATTTAATATAAACAATAGAGTTGTATTTTTTATGTTGTAATTTGTTGCAACTGATTCTAATAATTTGTATTTTTTCCCAAAAAAGTTGTAATGAATTTCAATTTAAAATTTTAAGTTGTTAGCAAAATTTCAACTAAAGAAGAGTTGAGTTGGAAGCATTAATTTTCCCAAATATTCTACAAAATAAATTTTTCTTTGATAAAATTGGATCAACCGAGGAAAATTTTGAAATTAATACGTATAAAATTCACTTTTCATTGTATTGATGAATGGAAAGAGCTTATGGCTGAAGTTGTTCACAAGTCAGAACATTTTTGCATAAAATCAATACAAGTGAATTCTCGAAATATAGTTTGAACCATCATAAAAATTTAATTATTTAACAAATGTTCTACAATTTATCACAAATTAGTTTTATGAACTCGAAAATTAATCCGTAAGGCTAATATTGGACTATAACTAATCCTAGGACCATAAAACCCCTCGTCAAATTAAAAAAATGTTGACCCAAACATACAAATGAAGTTGTATTCAAAAAATCATCACTAGGAAGAGTTTTTTTCCCATAAATGATATGATAATAATATTTTTTTATCGAAAAAATCATGATGATTTGATGATGGGTATGTATGGGTAAGATTTGGCAGATTCGAATATTACAAATGACTAACAATCACTTTTAATACTTTAATATTAAATTTTATTTTCCAAATTAAATACGAACGTAACATCAGTAAATTTGCACTGAAATAATTGGATTTTTGTGCAAAAAAATTCGTCTAACTCGCATGATTATTTATTTAATGCTTTTTGTGTAATTAAGCTATTTGCGTGCCAAAGATACAATTTTTATTCATTGGAAAAATTAACAAAGTGTTTAATTAAAGTTGTGATAAAACGAATGAAAATGTAATTTTATGCAAAGCTATTTGATTTTCAGTTTTTTTTAATTTAAACATTTTGACAAATAAAACAAAATAAGAAAGTATAATTGGACATGACCGAACATATGTAATCCTAAATAATTAAAGAAAAATATTATCCCAAGAAAATACATATTTTGGGAAAATTTAGCTGAATCGATTGCTATATTTTAGTGTGAGGACAGAACGTACAGACATCAATAAGGCAAATAATACCCTGTCCTCTCAAGTGGTGTAGGGTACAAAATATCTATTGTCACCTATTAAGATTTAAATATTTCATTTAAAAATCTATATTATATTTCTTTTATAAAAAAATGAAAAATTCCATAAAATCCAATATACTTAGACACGTTATACATAAGTTTAATATTTTTAAACGAAATTAATTTTCACACGGTGCCTACAACACATTTTTACAGATTAAAATTTTTTTGCTACAAAAGGCTTTAGCAAAATGTATTAAACTATATAAATATTTAATATTTTTGATATATGAGAAATGTAAGAAAACAGACATCTTAACAACCAGACAAATCACACTCAGACAGTCAGTCAGTCGGTTAGTTTGCCAGTGAGACAATGGTGAAGATGATGTGCAAGTAATCAACAAAAAATAATAACTTGTAACAAAATGAAGATGATTTTTTGAAAAGTTTATAAAGTGAAAGTTAAATTCAATAATAAAAAAAGAAAGAATTTGTAAATAAATATAAATATTTTAAAATAAATATTGATCATGTTTATTAGCATAATAAAATAAACATAAATATTAAACAATTGAATAATTTGAATTTTTAAGAGTTAACTTAAATTTTTTCAAAAACAATATTTGTTTGATTGCATAATATTGAAGAATAGTCGATTTAGTTATGTTTGTCCGTCAGTCTGTCCATGTAAACCTTGTAATCAAACTACAGGTCGCAATTTTGAAGATAATTCAATGAAATTTGGTACATGATATTCTAATACCCCAAGGACGATACCTATTAAAAATGGTTAAGATCGGTCTATTATTTCACCTGGCCCCCATACAATTGTACCCCCGAATAGGGTTGTAAACATTGTAATCAAACTACAGGTCGCAATTTTGGAGATAATCTAATGATATATGGCACGTGATCTCTTATGGTACTGTAGACGAAGCCTATTGAAAATAGTTAACATGGGTCCATTATTTCACCTAGGCTCCATACAACTGAACCCGCCAAATAAAGCTTTTAAGTTCATTATTATGTTTAATATACTCGTATATCGACAAAAAACGGCAAAACCAAGTTCTATACTAGCTTTGATGACCCTGATGAACTTTATAATTACAGGGCTTTATTTGACCCTAGACCATATAAAAAGCCCCCATCAAAATTTTAATTAAATTTCCACAGTTTTATTCAACAAAAATGGCTTATGTATATCTGAGGCAAGGTAAAATTCAACTTAAATGCTTTATTATGAAAACTGAATTATATTTTATTCGTATACAGTTATAGGGTATTATATGGTCGACTTCGCCCGACTATAACTTCTTACTTGTTTTATCAGATCATTTAATTGTGTCACTGGCATAATGGCAAGGCAGGAAAAACTTACTTTGAAAAGTAATGAGTTAAAATTCCCTTTTCACTACTACTTTATCAACATTCCAACTCATTACTTAAACACTGTGATGACATTGACGGCAAGTTCTTCCCTGCTCGCATAACGGAGTACTTGCAATTTCGATTACAAAGAAGTTGTTGGGTATGCTTTGTTGTAAAACACAATTCTGTGCAAATAAAATGACAAAGTCGAAAATAAAGTACTTATATATCCTGTTAAAAGAAAATCATTACAAGAGTACTTCATAGTAATACAGATGGTAAGTAGCACTCATTGAAAAGTAAGTGGTTATGTAAGTACAACATATTATCGAATTTTTGCTGGTTTGGATTAAAAATTAGCCAAAAAGTAAACAAAACTTAATTTATAATGGAAGGGAGTTTTTGAAAATGCCCCGATATGGTCATCTAATCTAATATTGAGTCTATAATCTAATATTGAGTGTATACTTCTTAAATTGTTGAAAGCAAATTGGCTGAGATATCCACATACTACAAAAAAATCTAAAATCAAAATAATAAACTCTTTTAAATACCTGCTATATAGTTCATAACATTTCACGTGTTTATCTAAAAATAAATAAATAAAAATAAATTTTTGTTCTGCTCACCTGTAAACGAACGACTATTACGTGTATATGGTATTTCATTTTCCTTTACATCATTTTCTTCCTCAGCTGCCACATTCTCCATCGAATCCACTGCCAATGATGATAGTGTTGAGGGTGTTGGTACATCCTCCTCCGCTGCCTCGACATCATATTGATATGAATTGCCATTTTTATAGAATTTCAATCTTTGCGTAACATTAACATCCTGAGCATCTAAAACATCGTTTAAATAATAATAGACATTCTTTTGAAAACAGGAAAACGTTGGTCGTCTATAACAGTCTTGTATGATGCCAGACCAAAGATTGTTGTCGGCCGTAAAACGTTTAGCAAAACGTAGGAATATTGAATCTTCTGCTGTATTGTATTTAGATTTTAATTTCTTTTGTGATCTTGCAGACGAACTAGAGGTATTAGAGGTGGTGGGACTGCTATTATTGAACCATAAAGATTCATTGTTCGCCATAATTGGTGCAAATGTTGATGTTTGAGTGTCTCCAATGGCACCGCCATCAGTACTGCCATTAGAGTTGTCATGAAGTAGATCTAGATGGTCGTGATGGTGAAGTGTTGTTAATGGTATTGTTGTGGCGGTTATATTGAAATCGTCAACAGCAATATCATCAACATTATTATTAAAATTGTCATCCGCTTTTGCTAGTGACATAGAATTTTCTATAATTGCTAATAACACAATTATGGTTGTTAACAAAATCCAACTTTGTTTGTTGCTATTGTTAATGTGCTGATGTTTTTGTTGTCGTTGCTGGTGTTCTTGTCTACATTTCGTTTTAAATAGACTTAAACTTCTTAACCATGTCGTCGTTGTATTTTTTGATGTCCTACTGTGCTTATTTCCTACAATACAATTGATTCTATTCTTCTCTTGAAATGATTGATTTGAAAAATCTGGTAAAAGTTGTTGCTGCTGCTGCTGAAGATGATTCGCAGAACAATGTTCGCTTTGTAAATTCATTGTATTTATTTTCTCTGGATTGTTGTTATTTTGTTGATATTTTTGTCTCTCTATTTTAGCTGTATTTAAATTTTGTTCAAGTTTTTTATACATTTTTGTATTTATGTTTCCGTTTTTTTTTTTCAATTTTATTGATTTTTTTGTTATTTAATTAATGTCTCGTTTAGTTTTTAGCACATTTTGTTTAAATTTCTCTTTTAATTTTTGTTCTTAATTCTAAAATCTGCAAGTAGAAAGAAGTATGACTGTGAATTTTGTCGTTTTTCAAGATTTTTTGTCAACGTTTCAACTGGTTAAACAAATTTAAAGAAATTTTTCATCGTTTATTATTTCACTTTAAGTTTTATATTGATTTTCACTTTTATTATTTTTTTTTTTATTTAAACTAGTTTTAAAGTTTGATTTGTTTTTAAGTATTTGTTTATGTAAATTATGTATTTTATACATAATTATGTCACACGAATGTTATTATTTAATTTAATTATTTTAATAATTATATATATTTAAATTAACTTATTTTATTAAAGTTTATTTATATAATAATTTTCTTTTTAATGATCTTTTTGTAAGCCTGTTTGTTTGTTTGTTCGTTCGTTCGTCTATCAAGTCTAAACGGCTGGACCGATTTTCTTTAAACTTGGAATATAGTTAGATATTAGATAATTATTACTTAGTAAGATTTTGAAAATTTCAGAAATACATATGTATAAGCAAAGTGAATTTACGAAATATGGAGCTGAAGGTGACAAAATAGGACAAAATTTTTAGAGTTTTTCAAAACCATTTATTAATATATTTTACGAGAGTTCTCCTAAGTGGAAAATAGGGTAAAAAAGGAATTTTTTATAAAATGTTCTAAAGACTAAAAATATAATTATGTATTCTTTATTTAGTACTTTTATTACTATACTATATTTTTTTGACTACACCTAAAAGCTTGGAACGATTTTCAAAACTACGAATAGAAGTGGACAAGAACGAAGTAAATAGATGAAAAAGGGGATAATCACTATTTTTGAACATAAAATCTGATTATTGTCTTAGGGCGGGTTTCTTACTCCTCAGTTAAACTAGGCTTAACTTGCTGTTAGAAGAAACTAGGAACAAATTTAGGCGGACTTTAACCGATGATTGTGTTTTTCAGTTTTAGATTTAAGTTCAGTTAATTTTGTTAGTATTGCCAACTTTTCACTCAAAAACATAAACAATTAACAGCTGTTCCATTTTACAAAATTATTGTTTGCAAAATACTTTTGTAAAATGGAAAATTTTGGAAAAATTTTAAATACGCATTTAAAACAATAATAAATAAATCAAAACAAATCAGAAAATTGCAATTTATCTAAAATATTAAGTTTTTGTTCTTCCGAAATCATTGTTTTATTGTTTTTGTTAATTATGTTTTCTCACTTATAACTTGAGTTTAATTGGCCATTTACACTCAGTTAAACTAAGATAAAAATTATATTAAACCCAGTTTAACCAAAGAACGGAGATTATCTCTATCAGTAAAACTCTCCCTTAAGCAGACAAATTTTCGATTAAGCTTTTTAAAGTGTCTAAGATATGTAGGTAATGTTTGTTCTAAAGCCAAAATATTTTTAATTAAGAGGTTTTTAGACTTAAAATATGCATATTTCTAAAAAATCTTTCTTTTATAGAGGGAATAATAAATATACACGCCTGGTACAAAATTATCGTCAAAGTGTTTATATTTTTTCTAGAAAATCTGTTGTTAAAGTAAATACATAAGACCGACTCACAATAAAGGTGTTGCAGTTACCCCCGCAATATTCCGTTCGTGAGCTGGACAGTTTTCATGAAAATATCTTATGGGGGATACGATTTTTCATGTTCAATTCAATATTTTACCCACCATCAAAAAATCTTTATTTTTTTTATGATTGTTCCCAAATTACTTATAGTCTTTCGATGGAAGTCCTTTTTCAGTTATTTTATTAAATTTTACAGTTTCTTCTTAAACAAAATATAGGATATGAGGTATCATTTTACAAAATTGTGTATACATTTTATTTATATTATATTAACCTAACAATTTTTAATTTTTTAAAATATGATGTTTATGAGCAAACGATTAATTATGATTAATACATCATTGGACGCGGATTTAAATTCCATTTCAAACGATGCTCCATATTCGATAATTTGTTTTAAAATATAACAAAAATTTACAAAAATAATTCCAAAATACCATTTTTTAATTAGATCCAGCTCATGAACGGTCATCGCTAAAATTAAAATATTCTAGAAATCATTATAAAACAAAGCAAGATACATTTTGAGAGGGGTAACAAAAACATCCCAGCAAAAACTGGCTATCAGTTGTAATTACTTACCTAACATACTTTTCAATGACTACTACATATGGTCTGGATTACACAGAAGTAGTCTAATAAGGTCTTACTAATAATGTGTTTTATAAATACTTTCTAAATCATTAGTCATCTTGTCTTGTCTTGAATTTTGACTTCTTACATAGTAATGAAAGTTTTTACTGGGATGGTTTTGCTTTCCATACAGAGTCCGTCGGTATAATATACAGACATACCTACAACAACACTATGTTGTTAACAATGCAAGAATTCGTTGTCTAAAAGTTAACGTGGTAAGATCACTATTGGCAACGGATGTGTATAAAATTTAGATTTCGACAACGGATTGTTACAATGTTGACAACGTTGCGTTGTCTGACAAGTCAACATAGTGTAATGCTATGAAAGCACACAAAACTGCCGGGTACAAAAATTTAAAAAAAAAATTATATCCAATTGTATACTATTAGAATAGTTTTCGCCTATACTAAGATATTTAACTTTAATATGAGTTTGAGCTAAAATTTAATTTTGAAAGTATGTAATAAAAATGAACGTGTGACATATTTAAAAGTGTCATAGTATGACACATCTCAGGTCTTGTACCCATTATATTTATCTCGAACCTTATGAGGTATGTATATAGCAAGTGTATATGTATATACTTTCTATTCTTGTAAATTTATCTTTAAAGATGCGCTAATATATATTTGTATAAATATAAAGAGATAGATTAATAAATAAATGTTGTTATATTCGGTTTAAAAAATAGTTTGGGAAAAAAGTTATGTTTAATTCATACTATTTATGACAGTTTCGATTATCAACATGGAAATTGTTCCGGGTGAGATTATGTTTCAATAGGATGATGCTTCGTGCCAAAGGGCGAAAAAATGACCCAAAATTGGATGTCGAGGATGTCATTTGTAAAGAACAGACAAACAAAACTAAAGATGGAATATATTAATCTTTCGAAAATTTTTTAAGTAAAACGTGTTTGTTTTCTGTTATTTTTTGAAATTTAACATGATCCTATTACCAGGCAATGACTTATTTAATTATAACTAAACGATATATCATTAAACAGTAAGCTAACTACATATAAGAACTAACTAGTATGCAGGCGCGGATCTACGGTGGAAAATTATGGGAACAACAATTTTTAGATTCTTCAGTGAAAGCCCAAGTTTTACAAAAAGAAAACTACCTCAAAAAAACTAAAAACCACTTTTAAGTATTGATTTTCAACTGCGACAACACACCGCAAAGATCAAATTAAAATGTTTATAGTTTTTCTAAAAATATAATCACCACAACCATTAAGTTCAGAAACCTTTAAACCGATCATAAATGAAATTGATAGTTTATGAAAAAAAATGCAAAGTTACCGCCCAAACACGGCACTTAACTTTCAATTTCACCAAAATGTTAACACTTCAAATTGACTGCAGATAAACATGCACATTTTGTTTTTATTGTTGCTTTTTCTGTTGCAAAAATTGCAGAAAAAAATATTTAGGTCAATGGTTAATACAAAGAACTGATACCATTGATGGGTTCCAGTTTAAAATTGAAAGTATTCACAATTGTTTTGTTTTTTTTTATTTTTAAGAAAAACTTTCATTTAATAAATTTATTTCTGATTATTTTTTTTTTTTTTGTATGTGTATGTATGTTTTCATAATTATTTTTTTAAATAATTTACACATTTTATTTATTTGTGAATAAACTACAAACAGATAGATGATTGTTGTTTTTTCTTCTTCTTAAATTAAAGACAACTACACATCAACACACCTACAAAATTTACGCTTATTTAGCGTTGGTCAACATTTTTTCTAACACTTTCACGAAAAATATTTTTTTGTTTGAGTTTATACAATTAGGTTGGTTATTTTTTTTAATTTTTGGCTTTATTTACTTTTTTAATGACTTTTATTTTTAATTAATTTTCTTTTTATTTTTTTTGTACATAATTTTGTCACCACTTCTCTGTAGACTTTAAAACAAACATGCGTTTAACTGCGTATCTTGGTAACAACTAAACACAACAAGATCATGGCCAACATACCAAACTTAATAAAATGTACAAATATTTTACAAAAACATACAAGACACATTCGAAACTGGAATATTACAAATAAATTTTCTATCATATAGTTTATGAATTTTGTTTTTCGCTTCGTTTTCTTTTCTTTTTTTAGTTAAAAATTAACCAAAAATGCAGATGAGTTTATTTGCGTTACTTCAGCCGTTAAAACGTTGTGCTTTCTTTATAAACTAGTGTCAAACTGATGCTGTTAACACGGCACACAGCTGGTAGTGATCTTGTTGTAAATTACTTACTCACTATACGACACTGTCTGTAATACTTGACTGCAATTCAATACCAAAAATCTCTTTCACTATAAAAATCCATCCCAATATGCTAAACGAAAAGAAAGTCCAAACAATCTCAAGAAGCGTAGTAAAGTAAGGCTTTCGTTAAGTTTATTTACACTATGAAAAGAGTGTTTAAAGAGCATAAGAAAGTCGATTAAAGAGTGTTATTGTTATACATGTATCGTTAAGTTGTTGGCTGTTGGTTTTGTAATAAACTTGTTTAAAAATTGTTGATAAATATTAGATTTGTTTATGTTTATTTTTTTTTTAAAGAAACGAGAAAGAGAATTATGTTTAAAAGAAGCATTAGTGCTCAATTTATAAAGCGATAATATATCTGATTATATAACTAATTTGATAGCTTTCAAGCCAATAGCTATAGTCCCTTCCCAGTAAGTTATTTTCTACTTTTGGTAACGAGTATTGTAGTTAATGTTGTTATTTCACACATTACTTGGTAATTAGTTGTCGTTATCAATAACAGAAATTAATTTTTTTTAATAGAATTTGTAGTCAATTGTCTATAGCGTATGTCCAATAAGGAATAAGTTAGTATTTCTAACCGTAGTCGATTTTGGAAGTTTTTTTTTTAAGAAATATAACTGTATATAATTCCTTATTAAACATAGGCTATAGACAATTGACTATAAATTCTATTAAAAAAAAATGTAATATATGATATTGATAACGACAACTCATTACCAAGTAATGTATGAAATAACTACATTAC
Source organism: Lucilia cuprina (assembly GCF_022045245.1). Classification (NCBI taxonomy): domain Eukaryota; kingdom Metazoa; phylum Arthropoda; class Insecta; order Diptera; family Calliphoridae; genus Lucilia; species Lucilia cuprina. The sequence goes on from NC_060952.1 coordinate 28,562,463, forward strand.
CTATAATACTCGTTACACTCATAACCCAGTGTGTATCCAAAGCAATTATATATAGACCCCATACAACCGTACCCTCCAAATAATGCTTTTGGGCACATAATAATGTTAAATGCTTTATGTACTATGTCAACAAAAATACTCTACTAAGTTTTATAGAAGTTTAAATGACACTGTCATTTTTATAATAATCAGGCCTCACTTGATCCTAGCTCCCATAAAAACTCCCCCTTTAGAAAATGGCTTGAAGGTCAAAACTCGACTTTCGAATAATTGAACAATCGACTTTTTGTCGAAAAAAGTCGAAGTCGACTATTTTGTTCCAATAAAGGTCGATAACTCTGTGAAAAAAGTCGACTTTGTAAATAAAAGTCGATAAAATAAAATACGTAGAACTAAGTTTTATAGAAGTTTTAATGACACTGCAATTTTTATAATGATCAAGCCTCAGTTGATCCTAGCTCCCATACAAACTCCCCTTCAGAAAATGGCCTGAAGGTCAAAACTCGACTTTCGAATAATCGAACAATCGACTTTTTGTCGAAAATAGTAGAAAAAAGTCAAAAATAGTCGAAAATTTTAAAAAAGTGGAAAAGAAGTCAAATACTCTAAAATAGTCGCAAAAACTCGAAAAAAGTATAAAAATAGTCAAAAAAGTCGACTATTTATAAAATACTTAAAGTTGAAAAGTCTAAAAGTCGAATTTTAAATTAATGAAAAAAGTCGAACAATCTACTTTCCATAAAATGCAAAAAGTCTACTTTTACTAAATGCAAAATGTCGAAAAGTCGACTTTTCGTTTCAACTATAGAACCCTACTTATAACACGATTAAATTCTACACAGATAACCTTGAAGTAGACGTAAATGCCTCTTACAAAATTTGAAAGGTTAGGCCCATATTACTCCTTACCTTATATGAGCAAGCTTATAGAAAATTTTCTTTTTGACAAAAATATGTAAAAATATTCTAGAATTAAGGTAAAAACAAATTAAATGATTTATTATCTAACTATCCGTATATACTTTGACAATGGATGTTATTGAAAAATTATATAGTTCGTCATGTTATATACCGTCGGAAAGATTAATTTGTCTAGTTTTAAGAAATAGCTGTAAAAACTATTTCATGAAATAGAAAAAATGGGACATGAAATCCCCTATATATATACCAATTTATGTTGAAACAAAAGTAATACAACTGTCATTTATTTTAAACGTTAGTTATTAATTTCAAATAAAACTAACCTATAATATTATCTAAATTGTTTTTAACAATTCAATCAAAACACACGCCTTTTCCATTTTTAATTCAAACAAAAAGGAAATTAAATATTATTTTCTTGACCTAATCATTGAAACCACAATTAAATATAATATTAATATCCCATTCAGTGGCCAATTTCCATTAATAGACAAGTAGGAAAGTATAGTCGGGCATGACCGACCATATAATACCCTACACCATGAGTATATTTTTAAAATTTTTACTTTTTATAAAATTTTTATTTTTTGTAAAGAAACTTTTATGTTGAATATTACCATAATTCCAAAATATTTAAGCCATTTATTGATAAAAAACTAAAATTTCTAAATGAGGCAGTATATAGGTCAAATATGGGCCGATCCTCGGTAAATTTGGGAAAAGGATATATTTCTAAATATCAGTTAGTTTTGTTGAGTTTCATTGCGATACAAATGGTTACTAGTCAATTTTAGACGTTTAAGTCATTTTTTGAAGGGGGGTTTGTATGGGGGCTAGGGTCAAATATAGGCCGATCCTTACGAAAATCTGCAGTATCATTTATACTTATATAAAACTTATTTGTGTCAATTTTTAGAGAGATAGCAGAATATTTGACGTAATTATAGCATAAAAAGTTCAAATCGGGAGGTACGGTTGTATGGGGGCTAGGTGAAATAATGGACCGATTTCAGCCATTTTCAATAGGCTTCGTCCTTGTGCCAAAAAACATGCTTGGTCCAAATTTCATCAAATTATCTTGAAAATTGCGGCCTGTAGCTTGCGCACAAGGTTTACATGGACAGCCAGCCAGCCCACAGTGGTATAGGAAAAAAAAGAGGGAAATAATTCGGTAACTTCTAAACGGTTAATCCGATTTTAATGAAATTTGGTATGCACAAAAAGGAGGTGTTGTCGAGTTTAGGTTTTGAATTTGGACCTTATAGGCCAACCAGGGGCCCGGCTGGGGGTCCTCAAATTAGGACACCTCGGCTATGTTAAATTTTTAAAACGATCTTATTTCTTCATTTGAGTTCCGATTTAAAAAAAATTTCGTATATAGAATCTTCTCATCGAGCACTATAAAAAATGTCGTCGCAGCAGTAAATTATCTCTTATAGTTTAGGAGATATTCGCATTTGAAAATTAAAATTTTAAAATTTTTACCGTCCTTACTTTAGTTTTTTGATAATAGCGGGTCCAAATATTCCCGATTTTCGCCATTTCTTTTTTTTTATTCGCTTAACAACAAGTCTATATATCAAGCAGTGAAAGAATTATGTAAAAACCATGACTGAGTCCAAAGTTATAGGCATTTTAATTTAAAAAATTAAAAAAAGGCGATTTTTTGCCATTTTTTGGGGAAAAAAGTATCTTTTTCTTTTTAAGTTATCTAAAAAGTTTCTAAGAAGATGTATATAGAATTTATACTTTTTGAAAAGCTGACTTTACATAAAATATGATAAATGAAACAAAACCTAAAAATTTTTGATACCGAGGGGACCAGGTCCATCCAAAAAACCCTATTTTTTTATAGAAAATTAAATTTTGAGCAAAAATTCTCAAATCGCATAGTCGATATCAAATTATAGTGACCTGTTTTATATGACCCAATATGTTCTTAATCATTTTGTAACGGGTTTCGATAACCCGCCCTGGTATGGATATAATAGGCAAAAAACCAAAAAATCCCATTTTTTGGATTTTTTAAAACTTTTTTGGGAATTCCGGGATTTCTAATAAGAAAATTCGAAATTTTTATTTAATTTTGGATTTTGAGTAAAAAAATCTACCTAACTGTAAAATTTCATCAAAAAATTTTCATAAATAAAATTTTTATTGCAATTTGAAAAATTTGTATCTTCGCAAAAACTGAATAAAAAACATTTTTTAATTTTTTTTAAAAAAGTATTCCGCGAATTTTTAATTTTCAAAAATTATATACAGTTTTGAAAAATAGACAAAATTACCTTTCCATTGATATATAACATGCCTACCTAATGTTTTTTAAGTGACAAATTAATTAGGGAAAACTCAACATCTTTTAGAGAATTTACCTAGTACTATTATTTTCATCCATACATTTGTTAGGCATGTTTTACTACCTAAATTTTTATGAATTTTTACAGCCACTTTTTACGATTAATCTTTTATTCTTTATCCCTAAAAAAATTAACAAGTATTTATTTTATATAAAAATAGTCTTTATTTATTTTTTTTATAAATTAATATAATTTTGTAAAATAATCGGATTTACATATCTAAAAGATAAAGTAAATCTTTAAATTCATGAATATTTTCAAATGCTAACGTTTTGTAGCAAATCCTTATAGTAGATAAAACAGGATCAGAAGATAGAATCAGATTATTAAAAATATCTTCATTTTGAGACTGCCTAGAACACTTCCTTCAGCTAAACTGATGAATATGCTTAAAGTCTCTATTCCTCGATTCTTGGGGTTCTTCTGTAAGCTCTCCTAAAGGCAGAATATTATGTTCTATGATGACCTTTCCATGACATAATATCTTGTGAACTGTAGATGTCATTTCTTTCCAGGGATATAATTCCAAAAGTAATTTATTTCACTTTATGCTTGCTATTTATCGCCATTAGAATAATATTGACCTTTTGCAGTAAATCCATACTAATTCCGGTTATTTCGGAAGTAGTTTCAAAATGTTTAAAAAAACGTCTAGCGGTATTACCATCGTTTGTGCTTCCATATCCTGTGAGTGGTTTATCAATATTTAATCCCATCCGCTTTTTAAATTCCCTTATGAATTCTTCGTTTCTCACTGGCTCTCATTTCCATTAACTCCTTATTGTTATTTGCACTTTTGTTTGCATTTTCCGGTATTAAATCATATGCTAAAGGTAGAAAATGTTCCAGAAATCGTATGCGAGCATGTAGGGGGGATATTCCAAATTGTAATGTTTCCTCATTTATTGATCTTTGCTTGGAAATATTCGAAAATTCTGATTTTTTATCACCACATATGTAGCAGTACCAAGTAGATGATGTTCCTGTAATGGCATTTCCAACTTTCCCATCAATCATTGTAAGTTTTAAATCATAGGACATGTTAAACGAATAATTTTCTATTTCGATTGTTATAGGTTCCAAGTTTTTAATTTCTGCTTCAATACGATTTATCAAATCTTGCGTTGTTGTTTTGGATTCCTTTATATACTCAAAGCTTATTGGCCTACAAAAAGCTTTGGATCCTGGAGTCGAATTCTTCCAAATATCATCGAAACTGGTTGATGGAGAATCGCTGTCAGCATACTTTCGAATTCTTAATGGAACTAGCGATGCCATAAATACACTTTTATACTCGGAAGATGATTCACTTGTGTTGATTTGTTTATATTCCGAGAGTGCTGATAATCCATCACATCCCCACTTACAAATGAGTTGAAGATCACAAGAATTTATTTTTAGTTGGTCTGAAGAAAAGTCAGAAGCAATCCTTAAAGCAGTATTTTCGAGTAGAGCGCCGAGTCCAATAACAGCCTTCCGATCAGTTATTTCAATAGGAGGTGGTATAATGCTTTTCTTCTTTTCATTTATTTTGTCATATGATGGTAAAACACCCACTCCTTTTTCAGATAGCGCCTTTCTTAACGTTATGTAGTTATCACGACTTAATCCCAGCTGCAACATAAGCGCAATAGCTTCTTCCTCAGTGAACGTTGTATCAGATGATGGTGTGGGTATACTCTTTACAATTCTTTTCAGTCGTCTTGGTGATGCGGTTGGAAGAATATTTGCAATTTTTATGGCATCCAAAGGCTGTTTTTCTTTTCTTAACATTGCATTAAAAGTGTCCGAAACTTCTTCGTTAGATAAGGTTTCTAGTGAAGTTGATAACCTTTTCCTCTTAGATTTTGAGCTCAAATCCTCATACTGCTTACAGGGAGCACCAACAGTTGATACGCAAATAGCAACTTCTACACATTCATCTAGCCAATCAGAAAATTTCGATCGAAATTTAGCAATGGAATACCGAACACTCTTCAGTTTTATATCAACTGATTTTATAAAATTTTCAATTTTACATATATCAGTTTTATCCACTTTATTTTTATGTGCAGTTTCAATATATTTCAATAAAAGTTCACTTTATCTTGAAAAGGAGCTGAAGAGTGTTCAAATAAAATGGAGCACAAATCATTTTTTTTAGTACGATCGCCATGGTTAGAAAATTACAAATAATTACAAACAGATATAAACCTGTCTTATATATTAATTACAGGTACTTAAATTAAATTATTTTTTAAAGGGTTATGTTATTCTACCTAATATGTCTAACGTATCCTTATGTAATGAATTTTTCCTCAATAGGTCACTTTAATAAGCTACCTATTAAAGTGACCTATAGGGGTAAAAATCATTACAGTTTAAAAAATAATACCTGAAAATTTTTTAATATATGTAACAAATTTAAGAGTTAACGTTATGGATGAAAATAATAGTACTAGGTAAATTTTCTAAAAGATGTTGAGTTTTCCCTAATTAATTTGTCACTTAAAAAACATTAGGTAGGCATGTTATATATCAATGGAAAGGTAATTTTGTCTATTTTTCAAAACAAAAATTCGCGGAATACTTTTTTTTTAAAAAATTAAAAAATGTTTTTTATTCAGTTTTTGCGAAGATACAAATTTTTCAAATTGCAATAAAAATTTTATTTATGAATATTTTTTGATGAAATTTTACAGTTAGGTAGATTTTTTTTACTCAAAATCCAAAATTAAATAAAAATTTCGAATTTTCTTATTAGAAATCCCGGAATTCCCAAAAAAGTTTTAAAAATCCCAAAAATGGGATTTTTTGGTTTTTTGCCTATTATATCCATACCAGGGGCGGGGTTATCGAAACCCGTTACAAAATGATTAAGAACATATTGGGTCATATAAAACAGGTCACTATAATTTGATATCGACTATGCGATTTGAGAATTTTTGCTCAAAATTGAATTTTCTATAAAAAATAGGGTTTTTTGGATGGACCTGGTCCCCTCGGTATCAAAAATTTTTAGGTTTTGTTTCATTTATCATATTTTATGTAAAGTCAGCTTTTCAAAAAGTATAAATTCTATATACATCTTCTTAGAAACTTTTTAGATAACTTAAAAAGAAAAAGATACTTTTTTCCCAAAAAATGGCAAAAAATCGCCTTTTTTAATTTTTTAAATTAAAATGCCTATAACTTTGGACTCAGTCATGGTTTTTACATAATTCTTTCACTGCTTGATATATAAACTTGTTGTTAAGCGAATAAAAAAGAAATGGCGAAAATCGGGAATATTTGGACCCGCTATTATCAAAAAACTAAAGTAAGAACGGTAAAAATTTTAATATTTTAATTTTCAAATGCGAATATCTCCTAAACTATAAGAGATAATTTACTGCTATGACGACATTTTTTATAGTGCTCGATGAGGAGATTCTATATACGAAATTTTTTTTAAATCGGAACTCAAATGAAGAAATAGGATCGTTTTAAAAATTTAACATAGCCGAGGTGTCCTAATTTGAGGACCCCCCGCCGGGCCCCTGGTTGGCCTATAAGGTCCAAATTCAAAACCTAAACTCGACAACACCTCCTCTTTGTGCATACCAAATTTCATTAAAATCGGATTAACCGTTTAGAAGTTACCGAATTATTTCCCTCTTTTTTTTTCCTATACCACTGTGCAGCCGGACAGACGGACGGACGGACGGACATGTCTTAATCGACTCAAAAAATGATTCTGAAGCGATCGGTATACTTTAAGGTGGGTATTGGACCAATATTTTTGTATGTTACAAACATCAGCACAAACGTATAATACCCTCCCCACTATAGTGGTGTAGGGTATAACAAAAGTTAAATAATATTCATGCTGACATTGCTATTTTTCCTTTCATGGACAATTTTTCTACTCGATCAACCAACTTTGTTTAGGTGAGCACAATGTGCTAAAAAATTTTTTGTTAAAGTTGTTTTTCTCTATTGATTTTATTTTGAGCCAATTTGTTTTCCTTCTACAAGTTTTTCTCTTATAAATGGATTTTCAACCGTAATCCTGTTGCTGATGTTTGTGTCCAATGTTTTTGTGTGGTCAGTAAAAAGTATATTTAAACTGTTTGAAAACAAGTTTTACTCATTGCCACCTGTTGCTCTACTTCATTTCGTTATGGTCATATATAGAAAATTCCTAAGTTACTATGGAGTTGAATATATGTATGAGCAATAATGTCTGTCGTTGTTTTCCTTTGAATTTGGTGAAACAAAAAATAAATACATTTATACATATGTGTGTGTTTATCCAGAGTCTTTTGGTCAGACTATTGGCCTACATAATACAAACTATAGTGTACAAAGACAAGATATTGTGAATGAAATTTAAATTTGTTATGCCAATTATAATCTTGGTAAATTTTGTGGTACAAATATTTCTCTCTCTCTTGCTACTACAAGTATTTTATTTAGAGTTTTGGTGAAAGAAAAACCAGCTTATTTTTAGAATGTTCAAACTCTAAGTTTCTGCGGTTTATCATTAGAATTGAGGTGACCTTTCGGTTTGTAAAAAATACGAAAATGATGCCGTAAAACATTTGTTCAATTCATAATCGATGTTACAGTGTTTTATGTGTAGTATGTCAGCAGCTACTACAATAGTCGATGTACTCCATGGAAGTACGGAAAAAGTTCTGGAGAAGTGATAATTTTAACACAGGCTTACCATAGGAAGAATGTCTCTTTTATTTGATTTTAAATTCAATACATCTGAAGTCATTCTCAGGATGTAATTTTTATGTTCTTTTTTTTGGAAGTTATTAAGAAGTGAAATTTTAGTATTATAAAATACAACTTATTTGACTTAAATAATATTAACATAGAAGAATAAATTACATACATTTATCAATTTTAAACAAATCTGGATTCTTTTCGCTTCTATGGAAGTCAAAAAACTTCACTTCCCTAGAACGTAAAACAATTCACTTAGTGCTAATTTTGAAGTGGTGCTAAATGTTACTTTTTTGAAAGTACATATTTCTTTTTTTGCTGGGTTCTTTATTGCATGCTACATAATGGACTTTTATTAAGATACTTTTTGGTGCGTTATAAAATTTATATTTATTTTTCAGTCCGTCCGTTTATCCCAAGAATAAACATGGTTGAAAACAATATATTAATTTATTCCCCAAATGTAAGCAAATAGTTAAAAAAATACACTTTTGCATCCACAAAAGTCGACATAACAAAGTTTTATACAAACCTCTTCATCGCTTAATGTTATAAATTAAACCGTTTTTTTTTTAATTTACTGTAAATCCAATTCTTTGCAAATCTAAACAGCTCACGTTAAATATTATAGTTTAGCTATAAAATCCATCTTTATTTGGGATAATAACACATAATAATCTAAATAGTTTCTATCATTATAAAACTTAAAAATTATGTTGTTCCATTGAATTTCCCAGTATAGCTCTATACTCTAACTTTACAAGTCTAACTAAACTATTTTAAAACATTTATCTATTTTCTATTCTTACTACATTTTTATTGCTTTAGAAATGTTCTAACAATTGGTAATTAAATTGAAGCACTGTTAAAACTGGTTCATTGTTTTTACGGCAGTTTATTTTCTTTAATTTTTGAAGTTATATAACAATATTTTAACCCGTTTCTTGCCTTGTCTTTTCCTATGATTGCACAATATTTTTTACGTACTTAGGCGTTTGGGTCATAATATTTTTTTCCTGTAATAAAATTAACTGACATTTACTTGTCATTACGACTTCATGTATTACTACTAGACGCAATATTTAGTTTTTGTCTTTTTTTATCGTGTTGTTTCAATAAAGTGTGATAGCAGAGCAACCAAAAATATGCTCCAAAAAAATGTGTTAATAAGCATAAACAATTCTCTTGAAAACTAAGAAAAATTAAATCACCGATTTTAATATATTTGATATCTTATAAAAGCGGGATACTTTAAACTATTAAATCCGTTACTTGTCTAAAAATCCAATTTGTCGACAAGTGATTTCTGAATGAAAAGTCATACGAGGGCAAGATAAAACATGGGTCTTGTCCTTTTAAATGTTGGTAGAGGAATATACGATTAAAATAAAGTTATTAATGAGGAATTTCTTGTGAAGTGTAGTATTAACTTTCAACTCCTTTTATAAAGGGTTCTTTGTATGAAGGCGACGTAAAAATGAGCTGTACAAAAAATTGTTAAACAATCTGAAATGAATAAAAAGACAATGTTATACATACACAGTTTTTAGGTCTTACGACGTTGTCAGAAAATGTCTAACTACCGTGCCAGCATATAATTTTTGTCTTGCAACATTGTAAGAAATGCTTTTTCTGACAACGTTCCGAAATTTTAACTTCACACGATTAAACGACATTTTCTGATCATTTTCTGCCAACGTTGTAAGATCTGACAACCATGTATCACAGCTTTAAGACAGGTGTCCTCACGATGCTCAGTAAAATACTTTTGGTTGCCCTGTTGATAATATTATGACCAATTTTGTGTTTATTTTTCCATTCGTTTATTTCCTTTGTCGCTTTAGTTTTATGTGAAAAATTATGCCACATTATTTTATAACAGCTATTAAGACAAGTTTTTTTCGTTTGTAACATCTATATTAATAATGTGTAGTATGTGCTCTACAGCTGATATTCTCTATGTTTTATATTATTAAAATCTAGTGTTTTAAATTCCGCAAACCTATTTGCACAAATTGTATATATATAGATACATAGATAGATAGATAGATAGATAGATAGATAGATAGATAGATAGGTAGATATATATAGATGATAGATAGATAGATAGATAGATAGATAGATAGATAGATAGATAGATAGATAGATAGATAGATAGATATATAGATAGATAGATAGATAGATAGATAGATAGATAGATAGATAGATAGATAGATAGATAGATAGATATATATAGAAAGATTATAGCATAAAGTTTAATATAGGGTGTCTATGGTTCACTCTACTATTCTAATAGATAGATATAGAAAGATTATACCATAAAGTTTAATATAGGGTGTCTATGGTTCACGCTACTATTCTAACATGTTTGTTCTAACTTTTGAATTATTTTTAAAATGTTGTAATAATGTATTTATAAGGTTATAAATAAAATTCCACATAAAAACTAAAATAAAAGTTTATAAAACATTTCTTAACGGTTTAAATTTATTTTTTAACAAACCTGAAATGCAATATTTAAAGGTCAGTTTTCTTAATGTTTGTTTTGATATTTTCTTTTTAGTCATGTTCATAACTAAACAAAATATATATAAATGTAATTTTCAAATGGAAGTTAATTTGTTACTCTCTTTATTCTGACAGGTGAGAAACAAAGCAGTAAGTTCTTTTATTATGTAAATTAAATGCCTTGTTTATTTATCTTTTTAGAAATTTAAATTACATAATTATGTTGTAAGAAAAACTTGATAAAAACAGAACAAAATAAACCTGAACTTTAACATCAACATGGTTGTGTTCTTAAAAATCTATTTAAACTTGACATTGTAATGAAAACAAAAAATCAAAAGAGAATAATAAATATGTAGTGAAAACATATTCTTGTACATAGATTCTTTTGTTTACACTGGGGCATTCTCAGTAATCTGATATAAATCATGATGCATGATTCACGCTGTAACTAAATCATATTGAATACATTTTGTGGTTCAACATTAATCATTATGAGTGGCTTCAACACGAATCGTTTATTTATTTATTTATTTGCTGGTTTATTTGTAAATGCTATTTGTTTATTTATTTTGTTTTGGTTTTATTACGATTTTATGTTTGGCTGGTTAATGTAAATAATTAAACTTTTTTTCTTTTTCGCTTTTATTACAAATTTTCACTTTTTATTGCTCTACATACTTAAATGCAATGTAATATTATTATTGTATCTTGTTATCTGGTTGTTGGTAGGCTATTGCTTAAGGTTTTAATTACTTTCAATTATTTGGTTAAAAATTAAATTAAAAATTAATAAAGGCAAAAACTTCTATTAGACAAAAAAATATCTAACACGCACTTGTGGTCATAGACTTGTATTTTTTTTTTTTTTTGTAAAGTTAATTGATTAATCGAATATATTAAAAGATTATGATAGTTATTAAATTTACAAATTAAATCACGAATTATTTTTGGGTTTTTCATAATTGTGAGGTATGTTATTAATTTAGCAGTATGTTGTTGAAGGATAATTAAATCTCTTGTTGCCATGTAAAAAACGGCATATACACAGACAAGATTGTAATGTGATTTAAATTGCCAATTTGTTCTCATATTTTCGGGGATTTGAGATATCATGTTCTGAAATCTTATAAAATTATATTATATATTTTATAACATTTCGAGACTTTATAACAGTGTCTGGACAACTTTATTGGTAAAATGTTGTATGTCATCTGAAAGTCCATTCAATTGGCTTTAAAATGAGGGCTTGAAATGAGAAGTGACATATCTTCATGGTTTTTATAACCTGAAGTACTAAAATGTGGTATTATGCTTTCAAAATATTGTTGATAACAAAAATAGTATGCCTATCCGACGATGTTCTGATTGACTTACAGTCACTTTCAAATTCAACTTAACGACGTCTGTTCGTCCGTTAACTTCAATGCATGATATCTCAGCAACTGTTTATCATGTCCTGAAATCTTACAAAATGTCTTTTTTCCTTTTTGAGACATTATAATTTTTAAAATATTGTATGCCATCTGACTTTAAAATAAAAGCTTCTGGTAAAGTGTGGTATTATTCTTTGAAAATTTTGTTAATAATAAAAAAATATAGGATCCACACCTACCTACCCAACAATGTTCTGATTGACTTACAGCTTCTTTCTGATTTGACTAAACGGTGTCTGTCCATCCTTCAACTTCAATGAATGATATCTCATCAACTACAAAAGATTTAGGTGAATATATATCGAAGAGGAAAAGATATGCCAGGTTAGGACATTATGATAATTGATAATTGCTCAACCCTGTCTTTCTACAAATAAATATATGAAAAAAGAGATTGAGAAATATTGCTCAATTTTAATACTAAATATTCAAACTACAGAATATTTTGTTCCTTCAAGGCCATTTCTTTGCTTTCATCATGCAGGCAAAGGGATAGACATGTCTGTCTGTATTATCTTAAACTTCACAGAGTTCTAGCCTTAAGTGATCCAAGATGACATCTTTAGAAATCCATTCAAATCGTTTAGATCTTGAATCGATATTGCAATAAAATTCGATTTAACCCGGTCTACCAGACTAGAACACTAACCACTAACCTACCGGAGGTGTTAAAAAATCGTTTTGGATGAAATTTGCACCAAGGACTATAAGATTTCGGCTTATTCGGATAAGAACTGCTGGTGTTAGAGGCTGTCAAAGTTGGAAATTTAAGTCATACAGATTTTTTTCAGTGTAAGCTTGCACCTATTCGTCCTAGCAAAAATTGTGCAAAGGACAATAGTGTAACCTTGATACATATTTCATGGGTTTTTTTTCACTTGATACGAAATTTCCTAGAAACGTATCATAATGTAAAATATATTTACCATTACAGTGGCCACTGTTATAATTTAAAAAATTAAAAAATACTTTCGCTTTAAAATAAATAACAAATAAAGATTTTTCTTTAACTACAAATGGCTCATGCAAAACATTTATTTCATTACAATTATTTTCATTATTTTTTGTGGTTTAAATTTTTTAAACGCCATCATCTAAATAATTGTGTGATATATTACATTACGTTTTTTTGCTTTTAGTATGAATCTCAACAAATATAATATTAAAAATTTTAACAAAAAATGTATGTACTTGTATGAAGTGTGTCTGATTTTTAAACTGAAATGGCCCGAAACTAAGAAAAAAAGGCTATAATAATTGTTATGCAAATTTATTCATACAAACATATGAATGTTTGTTTAAAAAAAAAGACCAACATCAATATTTGTTTTTAATATTTCACATTATTATTTTTTTTGTCTATGTTTTTTTCGCTTATTATTATTTTTATGATGACATTTTAAACTTTGATCTGAAGAACATGACTTAAGGCATGTCTGTTATAATTTTGTTTTTTTTTAACACATTGCGGTTTAATGTTTTTATTTTATTTACTTTACATAATAATAATAAGTCTGGTTGGGAAAAATTTAAAACATTTAAATTACTTTATACATTCATTGTTTGTTTATTTATTTCTATGTGATTTGTTTTGCTTTTTTAAGTGAAATGTCATGACTTTAATGACACACATGAAGATTATATAATTTAATACAGTTAATAAATTATTTGTTTTTTTTTTTTAATTTAACTGTCAAAATAAGTAATTTTAAATTGAAATAAAACAAATTATTTAAAAACTGTTTAATAAAAGAAAGTATAGTCTACAAATTATTTGTGTTACAATTAGATTGTATATAATAATAAAGATTTAGTACCATTATTTTAAAACATATTTTATTCATCGTTTGTAGAGCAATTACGGTACCGTCTTAAAAATGGACATAGTTATGAACCTGGTTGTGTTGTTTAATGACTTCGGAAGAAGCAAAAATAATACAATTTTTTGCCATCCAATATATTTTTATTCTTATATTATAAGGTAAAAAATTATATTTTTGGGCTTTTCATTAAAAGTGTCCATGTGCTAAAATTATTAGGGACAATTTTTCTTCAAGAAATTAACATAAAATTTACATCTTGAGAATGACTTCAGAAGTAGAGAATTTGGAATCAAATATAAAGGACATCTCTCCTATGACAAGCTTGTGTTAAAATTACCACTTCTTTAGGTCTTTTTCAGCACTTTTATGGATTAAGTTCTACTTATTTTTCGCTTCTTTGGAAGTTATTTATTCCAATCTTAATTGAGTATTGACATATTAGCTGTGCAGTGATTTTAATTTTAAGGATTTCGGAGAACAACATTTTTTGTTAGTTTTTTAATAAGCTTTATTCTTTACTGGTATACTTTTTATATTAAACTGAATCTGAAGTTTTAGTAAAATTAAAACTGTAAGGGTCGAATTCATTATGAAATATTATTTTCTTTTCAGACGATTTAAATGAAAACTAATTTCTTAATTGAAATTAAGAAATTATAGTCGGGCGAGGCTGACCATAGAATACACTACACCTGTTACAAAAAGTAAAATGTGATGACGTTTTCTTAACAAACGTCATATACTTAAGCCATTTTTTCTTGAATAAAGCTGTGGACATTTAAGTCAAATTTTGAAGGGGGCTTTTTATAGGGGCATGAGGGTTATCAAGGCTAATAAAGAACTTGGTTTTGCAGCTTTTTGCAGACATAAGAGTATATTAAACATAATTATGAACTTAAAAACCTTATTCGGCGGGTTTTGTTATATGGGGGCTAGGTGAAATAATGGACCGATCTTAACCATTTCAATAGGCTTCGTTCGTCCCTGGGTCAATAGAATATCATGTACCAGATTTCATTGAATTATCTTCAAAATTGCGACCTGTAGTTTAATTACAAGGTGTACATGGTCTGACAGACAGGCGGACATAACTAAATCGACTCAGAAAATGCTTCTGAGCCGATTAATATACTTTAAGATGGGTATAGGACCAATATTATTGTGCGTTACAAACATCAGTACAAATCCAATATACGTATATAAATATTTTTATTTATATAAAATATCCGTAATATATAAACACAATATTCAATGCCATTGCCAAATGTATTAAATTTTTTTACATTTAAATCCTCATTATCGTAATAAAAACAATACGCTCTTAAAAAAATCATCTTTAAAGAGATAAAGCAAAATTACATCACAATAAATATATCCTTATAAATTGACACTTCATAATGAGTTCAATGTTCTGACATACATATTTATTCTCTTTTAATTTCGTCTTCTAATTTATGTTGATAATAAACAATTTTTTTTCTCCTTCAAACAATTATGCAAAATCTCGACTAACCGTAAATATTCTAGTAATTAAGATGTTAATAAATTACAGACCTAGAAGCATTTCAACAATTTAACATCTATATACTTTGCAAATGTATAATTAGGTAATATTAACAAGATAAATTTTAATGCTTTCATTATGAGAATTACTATGAACGCACAAACATACATACATATGTCAGTGAGTAATTGTGTTTTAACAAATGCGTAAATGAATGAATAAATCTAAACAACCTAAAATTCAAAGAACTTTCCCTTAATGTAACAAATAGAAACTGGCAAATCTGTTGCTATTCTCGGCCAAAATTTATGTCTGTTCAAATTGAATAATATTCATTTTAATTTGCAACAAGTCAGTTCATCTAGAGAAATACTTCTTTACCTCTTTATGTCTTGTAATGATAATTTATGCTTTGATTGTTGTAAGAGTAAAATGTATTTAAAATTTTGTACATATATTACAACTTTAGTGCACATATCTTAGATAGAATATTACTGTCAGTTGGATCATTAGAGCAAAATGTGTTATAAATTCTTAGTACTAAAATTACACCAAAATTTGTCTAAGTATATATATGCAATGCTGCGTTGTTAAAATTACACTGGTGGTTGTCAAAATGATAAATGGGTGTTATTAAAATTTTTTGTAGATATCCGATTTTAAGTTTGTTGCATCTAAATACCCCTAATGAGAAAAATAATTATTAATGTTTATTATTTAATCTCTTTATTTCTGATATATAAGATGATGCTAATAGCCCTAAAAAAATGCATTGAAATTATTTAAATTGGAACCATAAAACATTAAATTACATAATATATCACATTCAATCGGACACATATAAATATAATTGTCTAATTCATAATCAGTTTTGTACGATTGTATCATAGTATGTAGCATTTGTGCTGATGTTTGTAACGCACAATAATATTGGACCTATACCAACCTTTAAGTATACCACTCGGCTCAGAATCTTCTTCTAACTCATTTAGCTATGACCGTCCGTCAGCCTGTCCGTCTATGTAAACCGTAATCAGACTACCGGTCGCAAAACCCAAATTCGCGGGAAGAGTAAGTGGCGAATAAAAGACTGATGCATGATGAGTTCGGTGCTGTTGCCGAAAAACAACAAATACCCCACAGAGGAGTGACTGTGGGACTAAGCGTTGGAAATGGGTTGGAGTCAATTGTATATGATACGGAATGAATGTAGAGGTATGCGGGACTCATCCACCCGTATACCTAAATGAGTGTGTCGTATGTTTTTCTCTATGAATGTGTCGGATAAATGAGATGTGTGCTGGGTTGAATGATGATGGATGAAAGGTATCATATACAAGTGATACCAATTAATTTTCCTTCCTTGTCCAGATATGTTCAGAGTATACTCTGTTCATATCAGACTTACCACAGCGTGTCACTGTGAGTAAGAACGATGTCTACGGCTTATTGATGGATCGTGCTTCGGTCCACCGGTTACGTCTCTAGGTGCTGTTGACGAATCCACAGAGCCATAGTAGTGTGGTTGTTTTACAACGTGACTACTTTGGCAAGAGATTAGATAGCTCGAGTACTCCAGCAAAGTACTTGCGCATGGTACCGGTCATAGCCAATGTGCAAAAATTGCCACCTAAGTCTTCATTGAAGACAAAGGGGCGATGGTAGACCGTTCTCAAGTCTACCCTGTGGATGAAAAAGACCACCGTGAGATAAGGCCGACACGGCAGGAGCTCACGTTAAAACTCTCGACAGTCTGTCCCAGGGATATGGTACCTTGGTGAAGCCTCCGCCTAGGTGTTATTGCAATCCCGGGGTATTGCCGAAACAACAGATACCCCACAGAGGAGTGACTGCGAGATTAAGCGTTGGAAATGAGTTGGTATTAATTGTATATGGTACGGGATGAATGTGAGGTTCGGCGGGCCTTAGTCCACCTGTCTACCTATAATGAATGTGTGGTATGTTTTTCTCTTATGAATGTATGAGTGAGATGTGTGCTGGGTTGAATTATGATGGATTCAATATTCCTTCCTTTTCCAGATATGTTCAGAGTATACTCTGTTCATGTTAAAACTCTCGAGATTCATGTACCAGGGACGAAGCCTATTGAAATTATGATTAAGATCGGTCCATTATTTCACCTACCTCCCATACAACTTGTATTGAAAATGGTCAACATCAGTACATTATTTCACCTAGCCCCCATACAACTGAACCCGCCAAATAGGGCTTTTAAGTTCATAATTAAGTTTATTATCATGGTTTGTCTTAAATATGATATAATTCCTTTATTTATGTTTATATTATTTAAGTCAAATTAGTTGTATTCTATTATACTATAATTCCACTACCAAAAAAGAACATAAAAATTACTTCTTGAAAATGACTTTAGATGTAGTTTATATAGAATCAAAAAAAAAAAACAAAAAATAGCTTCCCTCCTATGACAAGCCTGTGTTAAAATCATCACCACAGGTTATACAGAGACCTCACGAGCAAAAAAAACTATTTCTATCTCCTTCAATACAAGTTTCACACTATTTTTTAGCTGTAGTTTATATATCTCCTAATGCACAAGTTTGACAAAAGATACATAACATCTAATTAGCGACTTTTTTAAACGTCAAAGGTGACACCTTTGTATACTTTGTGTCATCACTACGTTAGGTCCTTTTCAGTGCTTACATGGAAATAATTCTACTACTTTTTCTCTTTTTCGAAAGTTCTTTTTTTTTTGCTAGAATGGTATAGGATTATAATTGTCCTATGAAACAGTTAAGATTGATTTTGTGAATCACATTAAATATTGTAAAGAGTTGAATAGGATTCGATTACAATAGAATGTATACTTTATGAGTAAGTAATGCTTATTATCGAACTCGTTGAATTACATCGTTTTACTAATGTAATTCACTGGCGGACTTATTTAAACAATATTATGTTAAAGCTTTAAAGCACTTTAAAGTTGATTTCTCTTGTAATGAGTCGTATTACAAAAATGGAAAATTTCAGAAAAATAAGATTAGAATATTTGTTTACCAATTAGTATGAGTTTACAAAAATGTTTAACACGTGTACCTCTATAATCAGTTAGAGAATTTACAGTAAATGTTACGAACATTAATTTAATTAGAAAATTGCAAGTAATAACTAAATGCACTTTTTATCTTTTTTTATTTTCTATTCCAAAACGCTATGTTTAATATGATTTAAACATTTCAAAGATGTATATTAGGGAGTTTCTTAACATTATGTAATTTCAAACCCAACATCAAAATAGATCTAAACATGTCTGTCCGTATATTGCCATATAAATTCCCCAATTTTTAAATGTTATTATTGTTATTGACTTTCTTATTTCTAAATGAAAAAATACCCCCCTAATGTACAATACGTACATATGTATCTAAAGGTTTCCGTCAGTATATGCAAGTAATAAAGAAGCTTAGTTGTTGACTAATTAAGTATTTTATTCCAGCTCTCTTTGTATTACTTTATATCAAATCTTTATTATGTCTTTCTTTTTTAAATAAATTTTCCTGTAATTAATTTTTCTTCAATTTTTGTAGTTTTTTGTTTAATATTAAGGCGCTCATAGTTGTTCTTTGAATAATTAGCTGCGACACTACAAATACGCTTTAATGGGGAGAATTATTTTGTTTGTGATTTTTATGAGACGTGTGCGTTTTATTTACGTTTTTAATTATTAGAGCGCATGATGATTATGATTTTTTTTTTCAATTTAGAATTTAAAAAAAGGGGGAGTAAGAAATGAAAGAAAATTCGTTTGTTTTAACAAAACAGTAAAGAGATTAGGAATGGGTAACCTTAACGCGAAAAGTGTGCTATGGTAGCGTTTTTTGATAGAAAACTAAAATATTTGTAAAATACATTAAAAACTATATGAAACATTTTTATACCCTACATCACTATATTGGGGAGGGTATTATGCGTTTGTGCTAATGTTTGTAACACTTAAAAATATTGGTTCTAGACCCAACTTAAAGAATACAAATCGGCGCAGAATCACTTTCTGAGTCGATTTAGCTATGTCCGTCCGACTGTTTGTGTATCCATGTAAAACTCGTGTATCCATGTAAAACACGCTACAGGTAGCAAATTTGATGAAATTTGGCACATACTCTTCTCTTAATTCAAGGAAAATGGTTAAAATCGGTCCATTATTCCACCTAGCCCCATACAACCGTACCCCCCAATTTGGACTCATCCGGTAGGTTAGTGGTTAGTGTTCTAGTCTGGTAGACCAGAGGTGGTGGGTTCGATTTCCACCTGAGACACTAGTTTAGGAGCGCACAGCAGGCCCAATAGAGGACCAGGTGCATTCTCCTTTCAAACTAACTACATAAATAAATTTGAAGTAGACGTAAATTCCTTTACCAAAATTTATATGGATAGGCCCCTATTTACCCTTACTACCCTATGAGCGCTCTTATAGAAAATCTATTTTTTTTAATTAAAAAGTAAAAATATTCCACAGAAATTTTCCCAAACTCTTCTTCCTTGATCATAAATGGCAAACAATCGGACCATGATTTCTTCTCAAAATACTCTTTAAACAATATAAATATTAAACTTATGCTCCCATACAAGGTCCCGATCAGAAAATTACAAAGAATCACAATCTCTATACTAAATTCACCTTTGCCCCATATTAACTTAAAAATCATGTTAATAAAATACCTATCACTTTTTCAAATTCTGAATTTTCTTTTAAAATTTTACTTACAATTTTATTGTTAAGAGTTTATGAATTTCTAAATAATTACCTTATGGGCACTTATTATAAGCTACACCTGTCACACTTTAAAGTTCAAGCTTGAGTTCACATCTATTAAAATGTAAAACATGTATTTACTATTAATAATTGAAATTTTATTTTAATGACACTTAATAGCCAAAACAGAAAAACAAAAAAATTAAACTATATTTACCACTTTGATTCAAAAGCACTTAAAATATTTGTTTAAATAAAACCATTTTGGTAACCAAACTAAAATTTCACTTTTCTGCTTAAATGAATGTTTGCGAATGCAAACTGCACTTTTTTCTATAATTAACACATTTGCACACAGAACAAATACTAGAGAGCCGACGATGTTAAGTTAAAAATTGTTTGCTAAAAAAATGCAAAATAAAAGTGTTAAATAGAAAATACTCTCTCTTTATTTTTTGTTTGTTTTATCTTTGGCGGGCATAAGAAATTTGTTTGCCACTAAAATAGTTTTAATAAAAAAATCATAATTTACGTATGAAAAAGAAATTTGAGGCTGACTTTGTGGTGTCTAACTTATATTTACTTTATTATTTTTTTTATTTTAAATTGAGGTTTTTCTATTTAGATTTTCAAGTTATGCACTACATCGTTATTACATTTAACTTCATTATCTAAATCGATATGCAAATTTTTAAAACTAAAGACTTTTGAAAAGGCAATATTGCATTTTAAAGTTTGATTAATGATCAACCAACCGTGATACATGGTTGTCAGATCTTACAACGTTGTCAGCGAAATGATCAGAAAATGTCTAATAATTGTCGGAAATTTAAAATTTTCTTTTGCAACGTTGTCAGAAAAAGCTTTATCTAAAATATTGCAATACAAAATTTGTAAGTTGACAGTATTAGTAGAAATTTTCTCCACATTTTACTGCCAACGTTGTAAGATCTAACAACCGTATATACATTGCAAAAGTTTTGTAATAGTTTAGTTTTTTTTTTAAGAAAACTGCTTGAAAATTTGAAATAGTTTAACATTTGTAATTCTTTTTATTTCTTGTATTTATCAATGACCTTAGTTTCTATTAAATAAACAACATTTTTGCATTACCAATTCAAGATAAATGCATATCGTACTGTACTGTGGGCATATTTACGAAAAAAAAAAAACAAGTACCATTGTTATACTCGACTATGTCGAATCTTAAATATCCACTAGCAAATCGTGGGTACATAAAATTTGGTAGAGAGAATCTGGCTCATATAAGACTTATTATAAGAATACAAAAAAAAATCCAAAAACGTTCTGATAACGTAATGGCAAGTGCTGAAACCGTGAGTCTTAAACATGGATACACAAGTTATTTTAACATCAAATTATGAAAATGACAGCTTTTGAAATATTTTTAACGTTAACGGGTAATATATGTTAATTGGGCGTGGCATATTTATTACAATGCTGTTCAATTTTTCTATAATATTAAAATCCATTGATGTACCAGGAGTGGCATTTCATAAATATATTAGAAATTACGATCAAATATCGATGCATATATAGCCTTGCTTGTTTAATGTGTTCTCTAATCGATCGGAGTTTCTAATATATTTATGGCACGACACGCCCACTACTCTTAGCTAAGCAATGGATAGAAATGTTTTTGTACGAATGTCTAGAGTTTTTCTTAAAATATTTGGAAACACTAATTAATTAATTTCTCAGAGAATGCAAATTATGCTTTGCTAACCTGAAAGCAATATAAATAAAAACCCACTTAACGATTTTGAAGATTCTACCTATATTATTTTTTCGAATATAAGAGATGCAATGCAAAATATTGCAAAACCACAAATTTTTCCGAATCTTAATAAAGATCTATGAACAATTTTAAAAATCTAATAGTTTCAAAGATATACAAAATTTTGTATTTAAGTGCCAAGCCCCCCATTGAAAGTCCACCCGATAATCTCTAAATGTTCACATGAATATCAAAGTTTTTCATGTAAAATTTGACGATTCTGGCTCTAATATCATCTCTGTTATACGATTATTTTAATTTAATTCATTTAAGGGCCCTAAGTCCCGTCCAGATAAAACTACGCCCTTTTTTCTTCAAAATTTTTAGATAAATATTAAAGTTTTTCGTGCAAAATGTTAAGAATTTAGTTGTATAAGTTTTTCAGATAAACTAATTTTTGTATGATAATTCATATGGAAAACGCCGCTCCACCCATTGGTAGTCCGCCAATTTATTGCCCAAAATGTTTACATGCATGTTAAGGTTATTTGTGCAACATTTGAAGATTCCAAGTGAAATAGTTTCCAAGATAAACGAATTCAATAATTTAATTCCATTGAAATTTTACGAAACTGATAAATGTTCACATGAATATCAAAGCTTTTCATTTCTCCTTCAGATAAAAGTCCGCCCTTTTTTCTTCAAAATTTTTAGATTATTATTAAAGTTATTCGTGCAAAATGTTAAGAATTTAGTTGTATAAGTTTTTCAGATAAACTAATTTTTGTATTAAATTCTTATGGAAAGCGCCGCTCCTCCACGATAGTTTAAATATTAAATATTTTTTTTTTTTTTTTTTTTTGAAAAAAAAGTAACTGAATTTTAAACGTGTTCAAAATAAATAACTATAATTACTATATATGTATTATATTTTCTACTAATTTATCAAAAATTCAACGCACACTCAAATTTTAACTGCAATTTTTTTTTGCTTTAGACAATTTTTTTAACACTAATTTCCACTTTTTTCTATATTTTTATTTTTTTTGTTTACACTTTGCGGTTTTCTTTTTCTACAATCATATGTATATATTTTTCTATGAAATAGTTAGAGCAAGATTTAGTTTTCGTAAATTCATACATTCACTCATTCATTAACATATTGTTTTCTGTTTTGTTTAGGTTTCTCACTTTTTTTCTATTATTTCTACACGTTTTGTTATTTTGTTTTGTTAAAATTCTTATGTTTTAAAAAAAATATATTTTTTTTATTAAATGTTTAGTAGTTAAATGTGTAGTTTATATGAGTCTTGGGTGTTGAAGAGTTTATGAAGAGTGTTTGTTATTAGTTTGACGACTGCTTTCTTTCAACTGAAAGTTTTTCAACAGTTTCAGTTTGTTTATATGAACTCCCATTTAATTTTAACATCTTCCACAATAAGAAATAATGAACGTTGAAAAGAAAATTTAAACCAGAATTGTTTTAAAATTAAGAGTAAAATTCTTTTTCACCTTCTTGTAGTAAAAATTTATTGTAGTTTGATTCTTATACATTTGATAATTGGTTGCTTAAAATTATTGCAACATTTTTAAGAGAATTTTTAAAATTAATGCACATATTTACTATGTAGCATGTGGATAAAACCAATGTGTGCTAAAAAACAACCGGAATTTACTTGTTGTGGTTTTTGAAAGCATCTTGTAGTTTTATAATATTGTTATTATTCGATTATTTAAAAAAACCCGGTTAGTAGTTAAAAAATGCTTATTGTCTTTAGGATTTTTTGAAATTACTTTCAGATTAAAAATATTGTCATGTGACTTTCTAGAATCTTAAAGAAAATTTGATGTGTTTCAAAAAAGTATTTGTTAACCTTTCTATGGCAAAGCAGAAAACATTGGAAAAATCTTAAGTTGAAATTTAAGGGCGTAACAACACTTTTAAAAATTTTACATGAGAGCTTCTGTTGTTATACCATTACTATTTTCAATCAAAAAGTCGAATTTACATTTTTGGTTGTTACGCCTTATTGCATTTCAGGTGACAATATTTTTTTTTTTTTTTTTGTAATACAGCCTTTTGAGGATTTTCAGCATACTTACCCAGCAAAAAAAAGTGTGGAAAAGGATGTAGTTTTTTAATCACAAGCAATAACCCGAAGCGCTTCAATTTCGGGTAAAAAACTTATGAATTTTACATAAGCGTGTCATTGGAGGGATGTTTTTCATTTATAACGACTCTGAACTACATCTAATCTCAGTTTTAGAAGCGGTAAAAAATCCAATAGTATGATGACAAAAATAAAACACATTCACTTAATGACACCCTTATGTAATTTTTCCTAGTTTTTCACCAAACCTTGATGTACTTCAAATGTGTTATTTGTAAAGACTTTTCTGCATATCTTTTCTCATTTTTAACTGAGTTTTCATTTGTAAGGAAATATTTGGTTTATAAAAGTGAATAATATGTAATCGCATTTTTAGATGTGATTAAAATGTAGTTTGTAAATTATGACATTAATTATTTTTTGAATATGACTTCGGTTTAAGTATATTTTGGTCTGGCCAATGAATGCAGCTTTTTGTTGAGATACAAGCATGTTAATCATAATTATGAACTTAAAAGCCCTATTGGGAGGTTCAGTTGTATGGCTTCGTCTCCAGTACCTTAGAAGATTATGTGCCAAATTTCATTGAATTATCTAAAATGTTGCGACCTGTAGTTTGATTACAAGGTTTACAATCCCTGTTCGGAGGTTCAGTTGTATTGATGAAATAGGTGAAGTAATGGACCAATCTTAACCAGGGCATCGTCCCTGGGACAATAGAAGATCATGTACCAAATTTCATTGAATTTTTTTTTCAAAATTGTAGTTTGATAGCAAAGTTTACATGGACGGACCAGGGCATCGTCACTGGGACATTAAAAGATCATGTACCAAATTTCATTGAATTATTTTGAAAATTGCAGTTTGATTACAAAGTTTGCATGGACGGAAGGACAGTTAAATCGACTCAAAATTCAATTCTGTGCCGATTGGTTTATTTTGATGTGGGTATAGTGCGTTATAAATTTCAGCACAAACCCAATATACCATCCCTACACTGAAAAAAATCCATGCCTAATATATACGAAAAATGTCGTACATTGTACGAATCGTTCGTTGTTTCGCACCACGAAATTCTTTCGTAATATACGAAATTGTACGAAATATTTTAGTATAATGCAAAATAATCTTTGAAAAATTAATTTACATAAATTAAAAAAAGTGAGTTTTGAATACATATGGTAAAATTTACCAAATATTAATTTATGCAAATATTTTTGTTCATTTTAAAATAATTTTTCTAATTTTAGTTCAAAATTATTCTCCACACGAATTTTTAATTTTTTTTTTTAAGAAAATAATTCGCGAATAATATTATACTTATTCTTAAATTTTATAAAAATGTTGTTGTTTTATTTAATGATAATTTAATTAATATTTAATTTGGCTAAAATTAAAGAAAAAATATTAGGAAAGGTTTTCGTACTTTCGTAGAAATAGAAAAGGGCTTTATTTAATAATATTTCGTATTATACACTAACTTTTTGTAAATATAGAAGTTACGAAATTTTTTTTTGTAAAGTTGAGCATGGATTATTTTCAGTGTACTAAATTGGTTTAGGGTATAAAAATATTAAAGCATTTAAAAAAAGTAATAACTGATTTCCAGTTTTGATAAACATTTTTGTTTAAAAAATGTTATTAAAATTAAATCACGCTCTAATGGGTAAAATGTGAAATGTGTGCCAACAAATCAATGCCAAAAATCTTATTTAATAACATCACTACTTACTACCTTTAAATTATTAAGTATGCTTTTTCCCGCAATTAGTATATTAATTATTTATAACTTTATTCAAAAACCCTTGTATTGATTTGAAATGTGGCTCCCTCTAACGTATGCTAGCCTCAATGATGTTAAAATTAAAAGCGTTGCGCATGCTCTGTTAAAACAATGAAAAAATATGTCTAAAAGTATGCAATATTTACATATACTTGTCAACTAGTTGTACCCAGTGTGCTTTGCCACACTAAAACAATAGGTTTAAAGTTCCCCATTGAAGTTCTGCCCATTTTAACTAAAATGTTCTGATGGATATTAAAGTTCTTTGTGCAAAATTTGCAAAGTTTTAAGTCCCCTTCAGAAAATGACTTTTACACTCATTATTGGCCTAAAAATTCGAGTATAGCGATGAAAATTGGTATAAGTAAGTTTCTTACGAACCAAAACCTTTAAAACATTTTTTAAGGATCGGTCCATAAATGACCCTACCCATTCTGAAAATGACTTAACTTTCCTCTTTGGGTTCACTTCAGGAAATGACTTTAAAGCTTATTAATGTCTTAAAAATGCGAGTGAAGCGATGAAATGCGACACAAGTAATTTTCTTACATGCCAAAATCTATTCTATTTTTTTTTTTTGGATCGGCCCATAAATGACCCCATATAAGGTCCTCCTCTGCAAATGACTTTAATGCTCATTACTGGCTTCAGAATATGAATGTACTGACGAAATTTGACACACATTAGTTTAATGCTAGCCAAAATCTCTCCGACAAATTTAGCAAGGATCGGTGCACAATTTACCCTACCGCCCATATAAGGTTTCTTTCAGAATATTACTTTAACGCTCATTACTGGTTAAAAAAAGCGATAAAATGTGATGCAAGTAAGTAAGTTCCTCGCGAGCCAAATTGTATGTGGATCAGTTCATAATTGACGCTAGCCCCATATAAGGTCACCTTCAGAAAATTTCTTAAACTGGCTTAAAAATATGAGTTATGAAATTCCCTCCGAATTTCATGTGGAATGTGTCGGTAATTCACCATATCATCATATGACGTATATAAAGGTCATCTTCAGAAAATTACTCATATAACTAAAATATTAATATTTTGTTAGTTCAAAAGAGCTCGGTCCATAATTGATTTAAGCCATATGTTTGATGGTGGATATATGAGATTCGACATGCTAAAAAAAACGTGTGGTGAAGTCAGATCAATAAAAACTACAGTGGTTTAGTTTTGTGTATTTAATTCAAATGCCACACCCCCCATTATTGTTGACGAGGATGTTAAAAATCTTATTTTATTCCACTCCAAGGCAAAAATGTTTATCAATAGCTATGTATTCATTACATAGCTATATTTTCGATATAGGTTTTGCAAATGTTACATAAAAATTACGGATTAGTTGGAAGTGTTCTATTTTGTCAGTCAGGTCCCAATAGTAGTGTAGGAGAGGTTATATGCTCTGATGTAATATACCCAATAATAACATTCGAATTACGGCCACACTCGGGTCCATAACGCTGATCCTTTTGTGATATCAGGAAAAGAGAAGAACGGTAGGCGTATTAGAACACTTCGACCTATATACTCTGGTTTCCTATCCAAACCATTTTGTCGCACGAATAAAGGAATCTATCCTTCGGATGTCAGCATCGAATAGGTCCATTAAATCGTGCAAGACATTGGGTCCTAGCAGATTTATTCTACGCATGGCCCAAGAAGATCACGAGCCCTAATCTACTTGGGCCATGCGAGTGGACTCAATTAACCATCTGTCTTGCGCAAGCTCGTAGAGTTTTTCTCGAATAGTTTGATGCAAACGCATTTACGGCCTTATGCATAATAAAAAACTTACTAGTGACTAACAAGCTGCTAACTATTCCTTATGGGAATTTACACGCAGAAAAACAATAGCAACAAAATAATTAGCAGCTCTTTTTTCATTAGACATAAGACCTACTTATTTGTATGTGATCGTAGTAAGAACTTATGTACCTAACTAGCTATTTGTAGGCAATCGTCGAAGTGTCTACATAAGTCTTACAATTTTTAATTCGATATTTATAGAAATTGCTTTCTTTTTATTTTCATTATTAAACTTTAAATAGAATAAATTATAGATAAATTAAATCTTAACCTAGTAATAAATAATTAAAATTATACGACTATAAGTCTCAGAAATTCTATATATTTCATATGTTTTTCAATATCAATGCACTTTAGCGGTCGCTCTCAAACTTTTAGGTAAACCTAAATTCAAAGATCTGGCATAACCACCATAACCGCTACCACTGTGACCCATATGACCGCCATGACCACCATCTTCATGTGATACTGAATGTGAGTGACTAGATGTGTAAATGGGTTTTGTAACAATTTCATATGTATGAGATTTTCCACCACCACCAGCCAAACTCTTAAGACCTACTACAGCTGCTAGAGTTAAAGCCATTAGGGCTGTCATTAAAGCTTTGCCAGCAATTAAAGCTATACCACCCATACCCATGGCCATAAGGGTGCCTGTAATAGAAGAATATTTATATTTTGTAAATAAAATTCAATTGCTATCGATCTTACCCTTCATCATTAGACCGGCGGCTATTAAAGCTTCCATACCACCTTTCTTGCCAAATTTATCTTTACGTCCTGTTTCGACTAGAGAACGAGCTTCCTCTATGGTATGATCATCAATAAGTTTAAAACGTAAATAATGAGTTTGTAAGAAATTATTGACTTTATTGATAATGTAACCATTTAAACGGGCATCTGGATCGTTGGGGTAACTGCGAGCAACCTCTAGAATGAGAAACAATAGGTTAACAGACAAGAACACAGAGTTTAATGTTGACAACGTTGCGTAGTCAATATTACATATTGTTGTCGGTTAACGGATGTTATTGAAAAATTATAAACACTTTGGTGTCAATTTGATACCAGGCGTGTACATTTATTTTTCTGTGTAGAACCTATTTTTTCAATCTGACAATTTTACGAAGAATATTCCCCACAATATGTATATGTATATGTTATAAAGAGTGTACTTGATTATGTAGATTGAAGTGAATTCTGAATATGAAATCTTACCAGCCATCAATTCCGATGTTTTTATTTCCTTTGCCTCTGGATCTTTAACCACACTGATACCATTTAACAAACGTAACTCCTCGCGTTCCGTAAGACGTTCTAATAGTCTTACAAATTCAAGTTTTAAACACATCCAACTAAAAGAACTTTTACATTCTTCCAAAGTTCGTTTCAATTTACTGCCACCTTCAACATTTCTAACGTTTCCCGTATTTGTCATTGATCTTGCCGTAGTAGTCAAAACATCCTTAGCAGATGGCGAAGATGTCGATGATGTAGATGTCATAGAAATATTTGTTGTATCTATGGATGCTGACTCCGCCAATTTAAAATACAACAAAAAAACGCCCAAATAAAATAAATATTCCAAAGTTTTGCATGTCTGCATTTTAAATAACAAATGCTGATTATGATCTTGACAATGTTTAGATTTAAGAGTTAGAAATAAAACTAATATACTTTGTTTTATGACAATTTCTTTATATACCAGTAACTCTCAGTTGTATATTTGAAATTTTCAAAAATGTAACATTACAAAAAATGTCTTAATTATATGGCCAGCATAATGAGCTGACAATATTTGTGGTCAAAATTCTTTATTTGTTTTTTCGTCATTTTAATTGTTTCAGTAGAGGAGAATCTCTCTGTTTTCTATAGTTTTTCTACTTATTTTTATTGTTTGTACGAAAGTTTTCATCTTGAATTCACTCAAGTGTAGCAATATTTGAATAGTGAAAAAACGTCACCACATAATGTTTTTTTTGTAATATTTCAATAGCGAGATACATTTAGAGCTAGTGACAAAAGAAAGTAAAACTTTTTGTTTTTTTTTTTTTTAATATATGATAGGCCCACCCCATTGTCACTTTCCCTGGAAAAGCAACTGACCATTGCTAACATATTTTTTGGTTTTGAAATATATAGTTAAAATATTCTTATATTTTTATTTTAATATATTTTAGTTGTAACTTCAACATTAGCCATCACTGTGGGAAAAAATTTTGTTGAGTTTCAATCGCTTTTAGTGATATTTGGTGTGTTTTTTTGTTGAACATATGTTTAACATTAACAGCTTAATTACAATCAAATTAATTTGTTGACATTTTAAATAAATTAATTAATTTTCTCATGTGCGCCTTAATTTAAAAACAGCAATAATTACTGCAACAAATATCAACTAGTAATACATTAAACAACAAATTGTAGATATTTTAACGGTTAAAATAATTTTGCAAAATATTTATAAGAAAATATTTCAATTCTTTACTGTTGTAAATATCAAATAAAATATTTTAGATAACGTCTAACACACAAAATTTGATACGAACCAAAAATTAAAAGACTCAAGCTAGAGGTTAAATGAAGCAAAACTGCGTTGATCCTGTTTCCTTGTAAAAGAACTTAAAAGTTTTAAAAGTACATTTTTAAAAAAATATTTTAAAATACTTGAACTGATCAAGCAATACTGTATATGATGCCAAGAGAACTAGAAAAGTTGGGAAATATTTTGTATATTTTTTTATGCTGCCAGAATCAAAAAATGTTAAAAGCGCGTTCAAAAATTTTAAGAAAAATAATAAATATTAAACAATAAACATTCTAAAATATATTTTCGACATATTTTTGTTCTGGTAGTAAAACATAAAATATGAGCGTTGCCGACCATATGATACTCTACACTAGTTATGAATATTAAATGTGATTTATTTTTCATAATAAAGCATTTATCTTCAATATTACATTGTACATGTATCGGAACATTTAAACAATTTTTGGATGAAAAACTAATTTTCTGAAAGAGGCTTTATATGGGGGTTAGGGGCAAATATGGATCAAGCCTTATAAAATTTTATGAATATATTTATATTTACATAAAATTTTATTGTGCTAAATTTCATCGCGAAATTTGTTTTTATAAGTTAATTTTGGACATTTAAATAATTTTCTGAAGGGGACTTTATATGGGAGCTAGGGTCAAATGGGGGCCGATCTTTATGAAATTTGGCAGGGTCATCAATACTTCTATAAAACATAGTTATAAAAGCAAGGTTTTATACCAATCGGGTAATCTAAACTGTGGAGATCAAATATTCTCGTATAGACTTTTACAAGAACTAAGTTTGCAAAATGTATCTAAAAGTAGATTTCCCGTTTTACCCTTTTTTAGCACCTCTTTCTTCTCAGTAAAATAGCAAACATTTTATTTTAAAAATATTACAGTCATTAATTAAATACGTATATGTCAATAAGTAGAAAGAGTTATTATTATCAAATTTGCACAAAAAAGAAAATAATTGTGAATAAAGTGTCCGGTATGTTAGTGGTCAGTGTTCTAGTCGGGAAGATCGGAGGTGGTGGGTTCAATTCCCAAATGAGGCAATGGTAAAGGAGCGCGAATTTGAGGCATATACAACCTCCTTTCAAACTAACTAACTGTGGATATAAGTCAAGTTTATTAATAAATCTATTGGATCTTATTTTTTTTTAATAATTCTATTCCCATTTTCTCAATGTCTGGTTATATTTTATGTTATTTTTTCCATACATAAACTATTTTAACCAGCAGAATATATGTTCAATGAAAACCGGGGGTTGAAATAACGGGGCTTAAAACTGTGATATTTGGTTGTCAGATCTTACAACGTTGGCAGTGTAATATACAAAAATGTCTAACAATCGTTTGAACTTAAAATTTTTCTTTTGCAAGGCAAAATTAGTAAGTTAACATTGTTATACACTGTTATACATTTTCCACACATTTTACTGCTAACGTTGTAAGATCTAA
Organism: Lucilia cuprina; assembly: GCF_022045245.1. Lineage (NCBI taxonomy): Eukaryota > Metazoa > Arthropoda > Insecta > Diptera > Calliphoridae > Lucilia > Lucilia cuprina. Next base: position 28,593,894 of record NC_060952.1, read on the forward strand.
CAATGCGTATACATAGCCTTATTTTTTATACCCTATACCACTTTAGTGGGGAGGGTATACGGGGTTTGTTCTGATGTTTGTAACGCACATTAATATTAATATTGGTCCTATATTCACCTTAAAGTATACCAATCGGCTCAGAATCATTTTTGAGGTGATTTAGCTATACCCTTCCGTCCAAGTAAATTTTGTAATCAAAATACAGGTCGCAATTTTGAAGATAATTCAATGAAAGTGGTACATGATCTTCTATTGTCCCAGGGACGAAGTCTATTGAAAATGTTTAAGATCGGTCTATTATTTCACCTATCCCCCATACAACTGAAACCCCTTGTAATCAAACTAAAGGTCGCAATTTTAGAGATAATACAATGAAATTTGGCACATAATTTTTTATGGTACCGTAGACGAAGCCTGTTGAAAATGGTTAACATCGGTCCATTATTTTACCTAGCCCCATACAACTGAACCCAACGAATAGGGCTTTTAAGTTCATAATATACTCATATCTCGACAAAAAGCTGCAAAAACCAAGTTCTATACAAGATTTGATGACCCTCACTAATTCCATAATATTAGGTCCTCATATGACCCTAGCCCCTATGCAAAGCCCCCATCAAAATTTCACTAAATGTTCATAATTTTATTCAACAATAAACGGCTTATGTATATATATCTGAGGCAAAGTATAATTCAACTTAAATGCTTTATTACGGCAACTAAATCACATTATATTTTTGTAAAAGATGTAGGGTATTATAGGGTCAGCCTCGACCGACTATAGTTTTTTACTTGTTTTAACCATAGCTGTAAAATAATGATTAATAATCGTAATCATTATTAATTAGATTATTTATAGGTAAAATTAATGATTAATTAACGATTATTTTCAATTTTTTTAATTAATTGCTGATTACTATTAAAAATAATCTAAAAACAATCAGGGATTAATTGCAATTGATGAAAATAATAAAAAAACAAAATTAATCAAAAAATTAGTTGATTATTTTTAAGGATTAATTTTAATTAATTTTGATTATTTTCCATATATTTAGTATAATTTTCTCCCAAAAAAAGCTCTAAGAAAAATTTAATTATTTTTCCGGCAATCCGCTAAAAATTACGTATTTTTGAGATCCATTTCTAAAAATTGCAGTAATTTTTTCTAATATCTTTCACAGAAAAAATTAAAAATGAATTTCAATTATGAAATTGCTCATATTAATTAAAAAAAGTTTTGATTTTGCCCTAATCATCAAAATGATACTATTGATTAACTGAAAATTAAAAATGTTAATTGGAAAAAACTTGGCAAAAATTTCAATTAAAATAGTATTATTGTAATTAATTCGTTTAATTAGAACTGGTGGCATATTTTAAATACGTCTTTAATGAATTCGATTAAATTAATTATCAATTAAAGAAAACTTAGAAACACGTTTGAGAAATCTTGCTCAAAGTTTACCTTGTGTTAAGTCCACTGGTTTTTTTAAATCATTAGGGATATAATGCTTCTAAATTAGCATTCCATCCCACAAAATATCTAAAAGACACAATATTAAATTGCGTACACATATTATTGAATGAGAACTTTTTTACTTACGTAGGTCCACATAACAGAGATGAGTAAATTCCCGTCCATTTTGTGTTTGAATTGAAATAACAAAATTTTTTATAAAATGAAAAAATTCTTTTATGCAAAAGTTTTAAACTGTTTTTTCTTTTTCATTTTATTTTTACAAATGTCAAAATATTAAAAATTTAAAAAATTTAAAAAGCAATTAAAAAAAATAAACACATTAATTAAAAATATAATTAAATTAAAATTTAATACTGATTAACGTCTTTATTGAAAAAAATTACTGAATATTTTTTTCTGTGTTTTACTGAGATCAAAATTTTCAATCCAAATAAACTTGATAAATATATTATTTTCAATAAAACAGTCATATTATCGAATACTGAGTAACTTGAAAAACAGTGTTTCATTACACGTAATGTAAAAAGATAGAGAATTATACCAAATATATTGAAATTAATCAAAAATAATCAAAATTAATCCTTGAAAATAATCAAATTAATTATTTGATTAATTCTGATTATTTTTGATTATTTTCATTAGTTTTAATTAATCCTGATTATTTTTAGATTAATTTTAATCGTAATCAATTAATAATCAGAAATTTTATACCAGAAAATTAAATTACGATTATTTTTAAAAAATAATTTAATTGATTATTAATAGTAATCGAAATTTTACAGCTATGGTTTTAACATATATTTGTTATGTTAACATTTTTTATTTTTTTTTTATTTAATTTTAAATTTTAATATAGTTTTTAACTTTTTATGTTGATTTATTCTATGAATATAGTATATTTTATTTTGTTAATTCTTTTTAATTTTTACTTATTATACTGGTTTTCTAGATAAAAAAATCGTTTTTTGCTTTTAAATGCTAATGTTTTTATACCAATTTTAATATTTGATTTCTTTAAAATCAAGAAAGTCAAATAACCTTTTAAATAGATTTTAATAAATATTTGTTATATTAATTATTGTTTAAATAAAAATAAAAAGACCAAATAATTTTTAATGCTTTTTAATGAATTTTTATTTTATTCAATTTGCTTTGTCATTTTTTTTTTTAATTTTTTTAATAAATATTCTTTGTTTTTATTTTTGTTCTTTTATAAATACTTAAAATTAATGAAAATAAATTATTATGCGTATTTGGTTTCCATTTAGAGCTTTTAATCAAAATTGAAAACAAAATTGTTTTTCAAAGATGATGAATAATTTTAAAGAAAATAAAAATAATAAAATTTTCCTTTTAAATATGAAATACAACCTGAGTTCTCTATGTACAAAACAAGTTATAAATTAATAAATAAATTATTAAGAAAAAAACATTTAATACATAAATTATAAAAGACCTAGAATTTCAATAAATAAAATCGTAGAAAATTTTACATTTTCGCAAAGCAATTTTGCTTTCAATCGGGAAGCTTGGAAGGTATTTATGGGATGAATGTTGGTTGCATGTGATGATACAAAAATAAATTACTTTTTTTAATGATGAATTTTTGTTCTAGATTTTTTTTGTTAACCCGGAACAATTTGCTATGAACCGAGAAGCTTTGTCCAAAATAGCCATTGGTCGTTTTGTAGAGTGGGGGAGGAGGGTTGTGTGGTAGAGGAAATTTTTTGGTTTTATAGATAAAGATTTTTTGGTTTAAAGCATCTAATTAAATAAATTAATTAAACTAAATAAATTATTTTATGTTGACTAAATTCTAAAACTAATCAAAATTTAGTTTTTGGTGGAAAATGAGAAAAGGATAGTATAGTGATGAAGACTTAGAAGTAAAAGAAATATAGTTGAAGATAGCAAGAAAGGATAGTTAGAAGAAAAGATTTAAAAGCTCAGAGATTGAGAAAGTGACAGTTTAGAAAGGTTGAGCCAAACCGTAGTGGTTGTAGGCCAAATCAGAAGCAGCAGCTTGACCATTACGGTTCCAGTCGGAATGGACAATTTCAGCGTTCAAGGGACTGCCGGTAATGTAAGCGGTGGTGATGTGTTCCTTTTTCTTGCCCAACAAATCCTTGAAGAAAGTGGCACCTAAAATAAGAATGAAAATATTTAAATTAATGATTAGAAGTGATAAGTCAGACATAAAACTTATGTGGTGAAATACTTACCAGCGAAGAAAAGAGCCAAGAAAGAGATGGCCAAACTCTTGAGGGAGATGAACTTGATGATCATGAAGAGAACCTTAACGATGACAGCCTTCTTCAATTTCAAAGCCAAGAGCAAAGGCAACAACATTTTCTTCATTTTCTTGCTGCGGGGTTCTGTTAAAGAAAAAACAAATGAAAAAGTTAGATTTTAATATAAGCCTTAAGTTATGCTTTAGTTTTAGGCTGGCTTTAAGGAAAGTGTTGTTGGTTTTGAATTAAAGCTTTTACTAAGTAACGTTTTTTGAAGCTTGATTTTCTATTTAATTTTAATATATATGTTTTATTTATTGTTGTTATTGTTGAGTTTAATGGTAGTTTGTAATTTGAAAAGCAATAATTTGAAGTGTGAGTGTATTCAAGTGTCGTTTATTGCCATTTGTCATGCTTTTTGGTAGTTTAATTTGTTTATTATTTAATATTTAACTTTTAATTAAATGTTTTTCTTTATGTAAAATTAAATAAGATAAATTTCACTTTTTAAAAATATTTTTAAAATTATATGACACATTACTCAGATATGTGATAATCAGGTGTAATTATTAAAAAAAACTATTAAAGATGGAATAGAATAGGAAAAAAATGTTGGCCAATTATCACTTACATTAAACAATTGCTTTGGAAATAATTTCCATAATATTTTCTTGCTTTTGCTTTAATCTAATTCCTAAACAATTTTGTATAAATTTTGTTTATTTTTTTTTTAATGTGTTCACACAACACATTGTAGGATTACGTGCCAATTTTTAAAGATTATTATAAATTTTTTTGTGTTCATAGAGAAAGTCTTAAAAACACAAAAAATACCCATAGAAGCAGGCATAAAGACGACACATCAAGTATTTACAACATGTGTCAGTAAGGAAAAAAGGTTGGTTTGTTTTAGTGTCAGACTGAATGAGGCAAAAACAAAATTTGTTTTTTCATAAAAATACGTGAGTAGATTTTTGAAAAAAAATTAATTTTGAAATTAAATATTGAGTTAATGAAAGTGAACTGCGAGAGGCAAAAACAAAGTGTTACGAAAACTCATTACAAGTCTAGAAAAGGAAGTTTGAAATTTTTGATTTGATTTGAGAGCCAAATGTTAGATATTTGCATGAAGAAATGTTTAAAAATTTTTTTATTTGTTGTTTTTATAAAAATTCCAAGACTTTCACAAAAGTCTTATAAGGAAATACTCAAAGACGTAATATTCAGTTATTGAGCTAAATTATTAAATGTATAATTAAATATTCGAAAATATTGTCAATAAGCTATAAAAGCTATTTTAGACAAGTGGGAAGATTGTTTATTTTTAAATTGTTTACACTTAGAAAACTTTGATGAGTGTTTCATTTAAAATGTTTAAAAATTTTCCTTTAGTTTTTCCTAATCCTTGTGATTTTTTTAGCTTAAAAGCTTAATATTTAATAACTTTCTAATAGCTTCGCATACAAGTTACAAGTTTAAGAATTATTAAGATTTTTTGAGTTTATGTTGAAATTATTTAAAAGCTTTTAGGTTTAAGCTATATCAGGAAATATTCTTTAAAGTAAAAAACATAAAGTTTAAAGCTTTAATAAAATGTAAACTTTGAATTAGCTTTAAAGGTTTTTTTAATGAAAAGCTTTTAGCTTTTGTAAAGTTTAAAGTTTTAATAAAAGGTAAATTTTGAATTAGCTTTAAGAGATTTCTTTTAATAAAAAGCTTTTAGCTTTTGTAAGGCATTTTAATTTGAATATTTTGATTTCACTTTATAGTACTTTGTTTTTTATGTATAATTTTTAACTCACCTTCCATGGCGCGACCATTGAACTCATCTTCTTCCTCTTCGTCGGTATCGGGGAAGGAGAAGTTCAATTGGTGAGATTGCAAGTAACGTTCAGCGCGTTCTTCGAAGGATTCAACAGCTTTGTTGGAGGCACCGAAAGCACGACCGGTTTCAACACGTTCAACACGAAGACCACCAAACAATGGCACTGATGGTTCAGCATCGATCTTATTGATCATGTTAACTAAATCCTTTTCATTGGTATCCTGTTTGGGCAAAGCGACAGCACTGCACACAAAGGTGGCAACAAATACAACACAAACGATTTTAGAATACATTTTTTTAATTTAATTTATTTTTCTTTTTAAAGAATATTTAATTTTTTTCTTTTGGTTTGTCGTTCGTTTATACGATCCTTGACTGATTTGGTTGTTTTTTTTTAGTTTATAATAAACTTTCTTAGCACTACACACCACACAACAGTTGGCTTTGAATGATGGAAATGTTTTGTGATTGATGAAGTGTCCACCATGGGTATTTATAATGCGATGACACTTTCGACTATGTTCAAAATCAAATTCACAAAAATTATTATAGTGAATATACAAAAACGACAATATGTATGAAAACTTTTTCCATATGCCCAAATATGTCTGTCTGTCCGTGTTTAGTAAGTCTTTCTTGGTCTTCAAATTTGCTAAACACTCACAAACAGTAGTTGTTTTCGTAGTTGTGTGTATGTGTGTGTGTGTGCGCAATACCTTTAAGAATGTATAGTAAGTTTCGGTTTTTGAATTAATTTATTCAAAAACCAAAAATAATCAATAAGTAACAACAACAAACACAATTATAAAATATTTTTCACTGCATTATTTAAAATTTATTCAAATTTTATAAAAACAACAACTAGGCAAAATCCAAAAAAAAACAACTCATACATTTAAACATTTCTCTTATGTCGTCAATGTTTAATAGTTGTAGACAACTTCTTTTACTAACAATTTAAAATAACGGCCAATACTAGAGACTAATTCGTACACAGACATACATAAATATTCAAATAAAATAACAACTACAAGTACAACAGTTTACAATTACAACAATTATTCATTGGCCATAATGATAATCTTTACAAAATGTATGGCCAAAAACAAAAATGTTATCATAGAAGAGAGATGGACAGACAGTAGTAAGTAAAATCAAACTGACGGACGTACGTCACTTGTTGTTACCAAATATCGTTAACCACGTTCCACAATTTCAAACGAAAGGGAAGTCTATTTCATTTACTATTATTATTGTAGTTGTTGCATTTTTGTAACTGCTTCTTTAAAGTTAACAAACAAAATATTCATTGTTTAGCCAAAAACAACAAACCAAAGTTTTATACACACTCATTATTTAAATGTCCTATATTTTGTTTACAACAAAAAAAATTTCTTTCATCAATATTGAAAAGCCTGTCCGTCCCCACCGCCAACTCTACAGGTTTTTTGTCTGTCCCCCTAATCAATCAATATTCTAGTCATATATATTTTTTTCCATTTCCAATTTAATTTTATTGTATTTTATTTATTTTCAATTTTAGTTAAATGTGCCATTTCGTTTTGTTGTTCTTCCTCATCGCGTCTTCTTTGCCTCTTTGTAGGCGTTCTAAATATTTTAAATGTTGTACATATTTTTTTTTATTAAAAAATACTTCTTTTTACTACTTATCGGTATTTGTTTGCCATGTTTGGTTCTTGAAAACGGTAGTTTTTTGTCTTGCTTAACGTTTCTTTTTTTTCTGATTTTAATGTTCTAACTGGCCTATATTTTGTTGGTGTTCTTACGCACCAGCCGTGCATAGTATTCACTTTCAATTTCATTTCATTAATAGTTTTGTTAAGTTTTAATTGAAAATCATAATGTTTTTTTCTTAAGGTAACTAGGAAGGAAGTAGTAATTTTTAAGCAGTTATTATATTTTTAGATGATTTTCTTTGTAAGGTTTTTTTAATTTATCTACTTTTGTTTATTGCTATGCATGTAAATAATATCTTTTCAATTATCAACACATTCCAGAGAATATATTTAAAAATTACGATTGGAAGCATGTTCATATTTTAACTTATTCAAAAAATGACAATAATCTCTTAAACAAAAGTTGAAAACATTCTAATGCATTTTCCTAATGAACCTCAAGTCCAATTTGCGTTGAATTACTTTTCTAAAGAGACTTTTAAATTTTATTTCAATAAAATCCCAGTTTTTGACAACAGAGTTCTAAATATTTTCCAAAAAAATTTGTATGTATATGAGGACCGCAAAAGAAAGCTTAAACTATTGCCTTTAAGAGCTTTGTGATTACCAGGGAAACCAAAATATGCAAATGCATTTTTTTGTGGTGGATAATATTTACACGTTTCAGACCAAAATATTGGCATCGATTTTTTAGAGCATATTTCTGCATATTTTACCCATAAGAGCATAATTTAGCATGATTAGACTTTTGTAGCATATTTAAGGCATATTTTCATGCTTTTAGAGCATATTTTACTTTATTAGAGCATATTTGATCTTTTTCGCTCTAGTTTTTTTATATTTGTGTATTTAAACAAATTTTTTCCTAAAAATTTAATCTTATTTTTTTTAAATTAAAAAAAATTAATTTTATTTTTTTTTAATATCTTAACAATTTTTCAGTTTTGTTTGTAAAATTTAAACAGCAGTAATTTCATAAAACCGTTTATTTTATATTTTATTACACCGATCCTTTTTAATCATTTAAAAAACTTTTAACGATAATTATAATATAACAACTTTGATTAAAATATTAGTTTACAAGCTATGAGTATAAGTGAAAGAAATGTGTCAAACTTTGTGCTTTGAAATTTGTTTTTTTGGGCCATCAAATGACTTTATGTTATGTATTGGTGGTTTGGACGTAAAACGGAATTGTATAATTGATGAATCAATTATCAAAATCTTGTAGCATTTTCAGTCTTGTTAAGCTTTTCTATGTTAAAAAATAAACAGAAAACTTATTTTTGTAGCAAATTTTAAAAGCATATTTAGAGATTTTTACTGCATATTTTAAGCGTTTAAAACTTGTTAGAGCATATTTTCGGTTTCCCTGGTGATTAGTAGGACATACAAATAAACAAAATTTTAACTCCAATAGCTAAGTTTTTAAGTTAAAATATTATTTTTTCCCACATGCCGCTTGCATTCCACTAAGTGACCACAAAGCTCTCAAAGAAAATAGCTAAGCTTTCTTTTGAGAAAAAAATACAAGAAAAACGTTTATTTTGGAGAAAATTAAGTAATAAAAATTAAAGAAAATTGTATTCTTGAGTTAATCGCATACGGGACTATAAAGTCCTTCAAGTAAATTGTATAATTTACCTTTAAACAAAAAAGGTCTATTAAAAAAAAATAATTATTTAAAAAAATTAATAAATATTTTTAAAAAATTTATTTTTTTTTTTTTTTTTTGAAAAAATTGAAGAAATTGCTCCTTTGGGAGCTAAAACCATTAGATGAAATGTCCAACTTTGACCCCCTCTCGGGCAGTTCATGACCAATTGAGCTGATAAAAAATTATCCAAATCGGAAAACATCGATTTTTAAAATTGGGTGACTTGACACGAAATTCTCTTTATATAAAAGAGTCACGTTACTGACTGACTGATTCATTATTGCCACCAAGAATCATAAAATCATAAACTTAGAAGGAATTTTTGGTTATTTTATATTTGGGGGTAAAAAAGGGGAAAAGGGAAAACAGGTTTTCTTAATTATCTTATACGATATTCGTGATACAAGAATTTTCTTAAAAGCGTATATATCTACTCTTAAAAATAGTAGATGGGTAGTTTTTTTTAAAGGGTGAAAATGTTTTAAACCTTTGTACATTCGGGTGACCCGATATGTAGTGGGCTAGCCTTTAAGTCTGGAGGTTGTGGGTAAGATTCCCATCAGAGACTTTGGTCTGCTACACTTTAACGGGTGTATGGTCATCGTTACCCTTTTTGATTAGAATATCGTACTTTTTTAAACTAGCAAAACTTTTAGTTTTTATTGATTTATACGTATATGGATGGAAAATGTAATATTTTTTGAAATAAAAAGTTTGCCTTTTTACTGGGGAGAAAAAAAGGACAAAAAAAGGGTAAAACCGGGAAACCCACTTAACAAAATTTTATAAAATGATAAAAAATTAGCTTATTTACACAAAACAATATTTTGGAACTCGGATACTATTGCATACATATAAAGGACCAAATACAGGTCGTTGTTTCATTTGGTACCCCTTGGTACTTTTTCATTCTTGAAATGGTACCTAAGTACGTACTTAGAAAAAATTTTAACAAATAGTATCATTTAATTTTAAATCCCTGTTATGTTTTTTAAATAGATCAACGACCAAATTATCCTAACCTATATACATATAGCAGATTTAAACTAATCAAATAAAAATAAAACTTAAATTTTATTTCTTTTTAAACATTTTTAAAAACCATATCAAATGCACATTATAAACGAATGTATGTATTTGATTTGAATTAACAGCATTCAATGTGTTACCATTAATGACACAAATGATTTCTATAACAACTAAGTACAACAAACATTATCATTATTGAATGAATACAAAAATTTCAATATCAATGTATTTATGAACATAAGAAGTCATTTATAAGTTAAGCACGTTTGGAAAAAAATTTCAAATATTAAAGAAATGCTCACATCATATCATACATATGTACATTTATGTCTTGAGAATAAATACCCCAAAATATTTATTTAATGTTAATATGTATACTTAAAGCGATGAAAGAAAGTTAATTTCAAATGTCATTATATATATAGAAATTTATCTAATTTATCTACTAATATGTAAACGAGTATATTGGAAATTTTATATTTAAAATAAAAAAGCCAATGAATTTTTAGTGTTTGTATATTAGTTTATTAAGATTTTAATTTAAGTCAAAAGATAAAAATGTATTTTTTTTAATAGAAAAATATTCTTAATTTGTTTTGTACAACTATGTAATTGAAATATTTTGATTCAAGTATTAAATTGATAATCAATAACTGTCATTTTGACACATTCATTGTATGACTTACTATTTGCCGGTCTGTCAGGCCTTCTTAAACTAATTGTTTTATTTGACGAATTTGTGTGTCTGAATGATGAAATATGAGCTGCTAGACATTAAAAGACACATAAATTAATACTCGACGTATATCAAGAGAAATACCATCATGTCGCTTGAAATACATACGTATTTATGCTGTAATTGTTTGTGTTATTAAATTATTATTGAAATAAAGTTTCATTTTCTTTCTATTATGATTGAATATCAAAATATTATATAGTAATAAATAAGTTTCTGTCGAATTTCTTGTACTCTGCTATAGTTTGAAAATTGAGTTTTTTTTCCGAAAATTTTCATTTCAGGTTACTTTTCTTTATTTATTTCACGAAATCATACGAAATCTTAAAGAAATACTTTGAAATTATAAAAATCTACTGTTAACAAACTTTTTGACTCTCATTGGCAACCTTACGCCTGGCACATATGCTTTAAAATTTTCCAGTATAATCACAACCCCTGATATATGCAATAAAGTATTAAAGACCATATTTATTGTGTGTGTTTGCAGTCAACACCTTAATAATTCAACAATTCTTATATTATAGGTGTAGCTCATTTTAGCACAGGTGTTTTCCCAAAAATAAAATACTGTTATGAATTTTTTGTTGTCAACACAGTTATTTTTTCGTTTGTTTTTTTTTCTTTAGATTTAGAAATTTACTTATAATATGATGTATGCGTTATTGTACGTGAATAAATTCATATTTAATTGGGTAATTTTTTATTGCTTTTTTCTGTGTGTTATATTTTGGTAATTTAAGAGACGCACAATAAATATTTATTGAAAAAGTTAATTGTCTCTTAGGGAAAATTATGTGAGTTTAAGGAAAGTTTTGCTTGTATGATTTAACTAATCATGAAACTTGCTAACTAACAGTGTGGTCCAATTCTTAGTTTCTTTTTTTTTTTATTTCAACACTAATATATTTTTTTCTATTAATCAAACTATCAATCATTATGAAACCTTCGGATAAATATATACATATGTTACTTTATGCTTGAACAACCTGGGGAAAATAAGTATCGAAAACTTACTTTTAAAGTGAGTGCTGAGGTGCAAAAATTGTGCGTTTAAGAAAAAAAGTTATTTTATGTAATTGTTTTGAGGAAGTTTGATGAAAGATTCATAATACTGATTTGCTATTGGTTATTATCAGGACAAGGATTTCGCATGTTTTTAGTCAGTAACTCAAAATAACTTAACTATTTTTATACCCTTCACTTTCGTGAGAAGGGTATATATAAGTTTGTCATTCCGTTTGTAATTTCTATAATATAATTTTCCGACCCTATAAAGTATATATATTCTTGATCCTTATAGATAGCGGAGTCGATTAAGCCATGTCCGTCTGTCTGTCCGTCTGTCTGTCTGTCTGTTGAAATCAGTTTTTAGAGGACCCCAGATATCGGCGATGTCTGAATCTTCAATAATTCTATTAGACATGCTTTCGAGAAGATCGCTATTTAAAATCAGCAAAATCGGTCGGTAAATAACGGAGATATGAGCAAAAATCCGAGACAACCTCTGAAAATTTCATCAAAAAATTGTTAAAAAAGCAACAAAAACACTAAAAACACTGTACATAGAAAAAGATGTACACGTGTGTGTGTAGATGAATTTGGTTTTATTCAGCTGTGTATTTTTTGTATGTTTGGAATTCAAACATACAAAGTATACACAGCAAAAAAATATGATTTGCATTTTTTGTTAAAATAAAATAATTTTCCCTTTTGTTTTGCAAATATATTTTTTGATGAATAGAAAAAAAAGTATTTAAAACGTTTTCAATTATATCAGAGTAGATTGTGAGTTATTGTACAATAATTTTTATGCGAATAATGTAAGTTTGAAATTTAAAACACAAATTTTTTCCAAGTGCTTTTTAAAACAATTTTTTTTACGATAAACAAAAACAAAATCTACGTCTCGTCAATGTTTACCAGCAATGAATCAGAGGTCGAAGTCGACCGGCTTCGAGTCGGAGCTTAGCCGCCGCCGAACTATATTTAGTTGCTTGAGCCGCCGCCGAAACATTCGGCTTAAATCGACTCAAATTTTTTTAATGTTTTTATTAACTAGACTGTAAGATCAATTATGTTTAAAATACACTATGGTGAAGGGTATATAAGATTCGGCACAGCCGAATATAGCACTCTTACTTGTTCTTTTTCGATATAAATAAATTGTTATAAAATGGCATCGATTTGTTGTTGCAAATTTTGGCATATTTTGTTATAAATGTATAAATTTGATACTTTTCTTTAAATTGCATATATTTTGCATATTTGTAACAGTTTTATTGCATATTTGGCATATTTTAAAATTTTTCTAACAAAAGCCGTGTTTTCTTTTCTTTGTATTTAATATTTATACCCTACACCACTATAGTGGGGAGGATATTATGCGTTTGTGCTGATGTTTGTAACACCTTAAAATATTGGTCCTACACCCACCTTAAAGTATACCATTTAGCTATGTCTATCTGTCCGTCCGCCTGTCTGTATGTCTATGTAAACTTTGTGCGCACGCAATTTTCAAGATTTGATGAAGATTGGCACATACACTTCACTAACAGGGCCTTTGAGCTGATAATTTTGTTTAATGTTCTATTATGTCGAGAGAAATATGCAAAACTTATTTTTATAGAACTTTAAATGACACTACCGATTTTTGTAATGATTGGACCTCATTTGACCCCTAGCCCTAATTACAAATCAAATAAAAAAGTTATATTCAGTGTTACTGCCAAACAATTTTTAAACTTCACCTTGCATGCTTATATTTGTGAATGACCGTTGTTTCGTTATTTCACCCAAAATCAATAACAAAATAATAAACAATTACTTTAAATTTTGGAGGTTCTTCCGAAAAATTGATTTCAATTACATAATTTATTTAAACGTTTTAAAATTATTGAAGCTTTGACTTTAGATGTGTAGATCAATTCAGAAGTTATAAGGAAACATTATCGGTTTAGAGTTTAGACTCTACACTATTAAAGTTGTCAGTCATCAAAATATTAAATAAAATAATTAAGAAAATACATATTTAACATAACAGACTAGACTTCCTTACTAGTTTTTTTTAAATCAGTTTTGATATTTTTAAAATTCCACTTATTTTTTTCATCAGAAGAATCTATGGCAGATAAAATTAACACGTTGACGTAAATGAAGGCTATAGACGTCGATCAAGGTCGTTCGTAGATTCAAATGACGTCTATAGCCGACATATAGTGTTATTATTTTCAATATTTATTTCCTTGTATAATATATTTTTTAAAGTTCTTCGAAATTATTTTAACAATAAAATAATATAGTTTCACTTTTTTATTAAAACTTATATTTTTCAAAATTTAACGGGTCTCGGTTGCCACTTCAGTTGCGTTACCAGTTGCCAAAATGATGTGAATAGTAAACGCTTTTAAACTAAGAGCTTGTAAACTTTATAAGTAATGCATTTTTTGTTCAATATTATTCATCCAATGGGTCATACATAATCGAGCCACAAGTGTGCATCAGGGTAGATTCATAATTTTTTGAGTAAGCGTCAACGAGTTAATGTACATTTTACAGCAAATTCAGTTAGTTAGTTTGAAAGGAGGATACACATCAAATCAGAAGAAATACTCCTAGGCCTCTATTGGGCCTGTTGTGCGCTCCTTAACCAGTGCTACAGGTGGGAATTGAACCCACCACTAGCCTGGAACACTATAATTTTTTAAAGTAAAAACTTCAAAAATATAGATCTTTTAACTAAACGAAGTGATGGAGAAAAATTTAAAGTAAATTTGAACTTTATGGACTATAACGAAATGGAATTGGTATATGAGAGCCACTGCATTTTTGTTATTTTCAGAACAAATATATGTTTAAGTAAAAACATCATTCTTACATTTTAAAGCACTTTTACGCTAATGTTTTTAAAAATTAAGTTGAATTCAGTTTTCAATTTTTCTATGCATAATGTTGGATTTTAGAATTTTTTTTAAACATTGTGCATAACAGAGAACTAATGAAGTAATTAGTTCATTAGTAATTAGTTGTCGAGTCTCATTGCCACGGATTTGAGTTTGTGCTGATGTTTGTAATGTATGCCGATTGAATAACTTTCTGTCCATGTTAACTTTTGTGTGCATGGTGCGGGCTGCAATTTTGAAATCGTTCCATTATTTCACCCTGCAACTGTTCAGAAATCGACACAACTAAATATTATATAATATTTTTTGTAATGATCAGTCCTTTTTTAATCCTAGTACCTATAAAAATTTCCCTTTAGAAAATGCTTTAAGCGTCCGTAAATGATTTAATAAAAAATAAATAATTTTTAAAATTATTATTTTAATTAAATGAGGCTTCACTTTAAAAAATATTCGGTTTCAGTTAAAAAAAAATATTTTAATAAAAAATTGTCTGATTGAAAAGCATTATTAATTTAAATATTTAATTTTTTATATATATTTTTTTTCGTTTTCATATGATTTGTACAATATTATTGTATATTAATGTGTGTTTGTGTCTATGGTATGATTTTAAGTTTTAATTAAAATGTAATATAACGTAAATACTATTCGTAACGATAAAAATAATTGTGGTTAAATAAATTGCAATTATATTTAATTTTTTTTTCGGGATTTCTATTTTAAATGAGGTTGAATCGTTTCATTATGGTAAAATTGAACTAGAATGTCACACATGTGTATTTACAACGTCATGTTTTAAATCACGTTTTTAAAATAAAAATGTTTTCTTTTTTTTGTTAAACAGAGTTTGTTTAAATAAATTACAATAAATTAAATAATTTATGTGGGTTTTGTTTTTGTGTTTAAATAAATTACTACTAACTAAAGTGTTTGTTTGTTACGTCTTAACAAAAGGCACATTTGGTTGGGCATGTTAAATGCGTTGGTTATAGAATTAATTAAATTTACAAATTATAACTTTATGTTTTTAATTTTCATTTAACTAATCGAATTATTGAGCATTAACTTGACCAGCATAAGCCAATTCTTGAGCATCACCATCGACGTTGATGCTGCGAGCATAGGGATAAGCAGAAGAAGCACCTGAGGACCAACCAGCGTTAGAAGCACCTGCGGACCAACCAGCACCATTGGCACTGTAGCCACCGCCTAAGGAACCACCGAATTTGTTACCTAAACCGCCGAAAAATTTCGAACCCCCAACCAAAATGGCCAAGAATAAAGCGATTTTAGCAACAATGATGGCCTTAGTGGTCAACAAAGCCAAACCGCCCAACAAAAGAGGTACCAAAGCGAACAATTTAGCACCAATAGCCAAAGCAATTGGGCCAACCATTTTCTTCAATTTACCACGGCCTAAATTTTTTAAAATGTTTTTAATAAATTTGCTGATAGATTTTTTTGATTTAAGATGTTTTCTACCTTCATCCAAAGCACGAGCAATTTCTTGGGTAGCTTCGGTGGGGACTTTCACTTCAAGATTATGGCTACCCAAGAATTCAGAAGCGCTCTCGACGGCCATATCGATCAATTGACCAGTGCGTTCGTCAGCATTTTCGGGCAATTGAGAGAGAACATCAGTTTCGCTGAGAGCACGACCATTGCGTTGTACAGGACTGGCAGGATCTCTGTAAATTTAGTTGAAAAGAAATAAAAAGAAAAAAAACATATTGAAAAACTAATAGAACTAGAAAAAATATGTTAAAGTTGAAAGGAAATAGTAGTATTATATAGTTTTTTTAAGAAAGATTGAAAGTGTAAGATAAGATTAAGATAAAAAGAGAATTGTGCTAATTAGAGTAAGTAATTCTAAGTCATGCTTTAGTTTAGTTTAATTAGATTTATAGTACGAGCTTTATTGTATAAGTTAGTTAAGTAGTTAATTATATAGTTCAATAAATAAATTGTGCTTAAGTGTTTTAGAAGTGTTATAAAAGTGCTTGGGTTAAGTAAAAATTCAATCATGCATGTTATAAAGAGTGTGATTTTTTTTTTCACAAACTTTCACTTAAGTAAAAAAAATTATTAAAATTTTTAGCAGGGGTAAGTGGGTAATTATATAGATTATTAAAAAAGGGTTTAAAGTAAGTAGTATAATTAGAGATAATAATATTTAAATAGTAGATTGTGAGTTAAATAAAATTATACGAAAGGAGAGAAGAAAATTTTTCTGTTTCTGAATTATTTTTCCGTGGGAATTACATTCAGAACGGACTTACCTAAAATGTTAATATTCGAAAATTTTAAATAATATTTTCAAATATTTAGTAAATTTTAAAAATATTAAAAAAATATTAATATTTAATTTTAAGGGATTATCTTTCAGTGTGTGTTTAGACAAAGTCATAAGTATTGTGAATCAGATATAATTTTTCTATTAATAAAATACTGCGGTTCGGTAAACAAAATTATTTCTTGAACATGTAAGAAATATGTGGATTTTTGTCCCCAGGGTAAAAAGAATCTTGATAGTGTTTCTAATAAACAATATACATTTTTTAAAAGCTAAAAAGTGGTTAAAAGTGATAATGAAAATATATAAAAAAAAAAACAAATTATAAACATGTGTTTTTCTGAAAGAAAACTATGGAAACGACCTCTAAATATGTGTAACAACGGCCAAAATTACTAGATTTATTTAAAGAAGAAATTATTTTTAACATTATATAATATCAATATAAAATGTTAAATAATATTCAAGACCATAATCGAAAGTGACAAATCAAAAAAACATTACATAACTATTGATATTATAAGAGATTGAAGGAAATTGTAAAAAATCGAAAACCGGAAAAATCCGGCTGGTAATTCAAAAAGAATAATGGACAAAAATATTCTCACGCTTAAAACTTGTAAAATAAAAAAAAAATTACATAATTTTAAAACATGATTTTGCAATATGTTTAGCAAAAGGCACAGTATTAAAACCGGCTTCAAAAGTTAATAATCCTTTCAGATTTTGTTTAATTTCTTTACAAAAAAATATTTATATTTAAACTTTTCAACCACTTAATGTTTTCTTTTGATCTACTTTTTTTCTAAAATATTGGACTTGATCGTTTTAAGCATTAAAGCGTTAATGTTAATTTAGTTTTTAAGCAGCTAGTTAATTATTTTTTTTAGTTTTATTTTATGAGTATTTTTTTTTGTTTGTATTTTACAACCAACTTTAAATGTCTTTCAATCTTTGTAGTTTAATCAATTATTTGATTTAAATTTCACTTGTAAACTGTTCTTTAGTATTCAGTTTAATTTTTTTTTTTATTTTTTTCAAAAGTTTTTACTACTCTTTTTAATGTTTTTTTTGTTTTTGAAACTTATTATTTTTCCCATAATAAAGAAAAAAACACACACCTTTTGAATGTAACACCATTGACCAATTCGATATTATTACTTCTGGCAGCACGATTAAGAGCAGTAATACCCTTAACAGCCAAACAAGTGGTCATATCATCACTTTCGAAACATGAGCCCAAATAGCGAGCGGCACGTGTGAAGGTTGATTCACTTTCGATTTGATTATCTTGTACACTTGGAGCAGCCCAGGCACAGCTGGCAACCAATAAACAAACTGTAGTTATGGCAAACACTTTCATATTGATTTATTTTTTTATTTTATTTTTTCGTAAAACACGACCGATTTAATCCTTTTATTATAATTGATTTCTTATATCCACGGATGTTGCGTGCAACACTTTTGATGGTTAAGATGCTTTTGATGTCAACTTCTCAAGAGCAACGGTCTTATATACAAAGTATTTTCAAAATACTACCAATTTCTTATTTTTACTAAAATTGTTCAGCGACAACAGCCAAAAACTTCATACACACATACCAATAAATGCGGCAAAACATTACAAAATAATTTACAATACAAACATTGTTTAAATGAATTATTTTTGTTGTTTTTTGGTTTGTTTGTCTGAAATGAAAGAAATACCTAAAACTGTTTACGCAGAGAGTAGACTGTTTTTAGACTTTAAAGTTAAGCCAGAGTCAGTCATAATTCACACACAAAAAATTATCTCGGCCACATTTACTCTCAACAAAATATTACCCAAAATATTTAGCAGCATAAAAATAAAGTTGTTTTTCTCTGACGTTTAAGCAGAGTTACTTCCTCCACTTTGCACTATATTTTTTTACTCTCGTTTCTTAAAGAAATGTACGAAAATACTTATGTACTCAAAGTTTTGTTTTACAACTCAAATAATATAACACAATTTTTTTTAAGCACAACTTTATAAGAAAATTTAAACCGTGTTTAAAAAAAGTCGAAATAAAATATTTGTACAAAACAATAGCGGCCCTACACAAGTCTAGAAAACAAGACAAGTGAGAATTATTTAGGATGGCAAAGATCGACTAGGGTGATACTCTAAGCATTGAAATGTAATTTCTACCAATGGAATGGATGACGACTTTTTAAAATTTTAAAATATTTTCTAAGTAAAACAGATAGCCATTTGTGCAAGTTTGTACATGTGTTTCATGAATCCTCTTATAATGTATAAATAAATAATTTTAACAAATTACTTAATATCTACTTTCAATATCAGAAGAGGAAAGAGGTAATATTGAATGATCGAAAATCTGATCAGTTTTGAAAGAAGTTTCATGATAACAAACAAATTCCCTTATAAAACAAAATCCTTAATAATTTTATATGTGTTGTATTGTTGATAAACTACATACTAATTTGAACCAAAGTTTTCTAATACGTTGTACTTTTTGAGTTTTTTTGTGCTAAAAAGGGCGTTAATCTTGTACGTTAGAGCTCCTTTTTCAAACTTAGACAGATTAAAAAAGGAAAATTTTACTCTAAAAACCCTACATTTAAAACCGCTTTAATTGCGGATTTGAATACACTCGCTTATAAGTAACTGCTTAAATAAGTACTTAGAAATAGGAAGACAAACGTAATGAGTAAAAACCTAAGTATTTAAGCCCTAACCAGATGATATAAGTCTGACACTAGATGTTATATGAAGAAAAACTGTTTTTAAAGTTTCATGTAAAAGGACTTCAAATTTCAAAAAATTTGGTGTCAAATATATAAGAAGAAACGTAAAAACGTAAAAGGGGGACCTTAAGCCACTTTAGAATACAAATTCTCTATTTTTAACTTGATTTGTATACTTAGATTAAGTTTTTAATCCATTTTAATCATTCATCTTCTTAATAGTCATCTTAATGTCATCTTAATTTAAATATTTTTTTAAACTTTTCCGCACAGTCCAAAAAGGGCAATACCGCCCCACCCATGAGGTAAATTCGCTATAGATTTGCTATTGATTTTTACATATTTTCACAATTAATTGCTACTTTTAAACTTCCAGGGATAAGTAGATATAAATAGAATTGATAAACGGAAATAAAATTGGATCATGTGATAAAACCGATTACTTGGGTTTATTCGGGTTTGGCCCAATGGCTAATGATCCCCCTTCTACCTTCAAATATTTTTTGTAATTTTTATTTTATTTTGCCAGGATCATAAAATGTTAAAAATTCATCTTTTTTAATAAATAATAATTTAAAATTAAATATATGTTAAAGTATATAAATTTAAAATACACTTCTTATCTTGTCAGTATAACAATTATTCTTGTTCTGTTTTTTTTAATATTTTTTTTGAAATTTTGAAGAATTTTGACACTATATAACCAGGTACATGTCCTAATAATATGCTCTCTTCTTCTTGACCCTATCTGATTATAAGTAAGTTAATATTATAGTACTTAAAGTAAAAAAGGGCGATATGTAGTATTTATTAAAAACTTAGTACCTAAACATAGGAAAAAACCCGGTAGAAAAGTACTGAAATTGATACAATCCGCTCTCAAAAGTGAGCTTACCATTATTATTTTTTGTTAATTTAATAACGTCGTGTTTTTTATATCTTTGTTTTTGATTTGAGATTTATACCTACATTTGATAATTGATATTATTGAAAAGTTAAAAAAGTTTATTTGCCAAGGTTGTATAATTTTTCTTTTTCCCTCTGTGTAGTTGTGTAAGTCATATCCGAGTTTTATCTGCGTTTGCAAATTAAATTGGTATGAAAGTAATAAGCCCAATACTTTATGTCACGTTAAGTAATTTTTGTACAAAATTGTTCCTTTATTTTGAACAAATAGAATACAACGTAATATTACCATGTAAAATTTATTCGAGCGAAAATGATATTTTTGAAACAACATAATAAATAAAATGTACAAGTTAGATGTTGGACGGGATAAGATCTTAACTCTAAAGCGTGCTAGGAGGGGGATCAAAGGCCATAGGGTCACATCTGTCAAGAATGAATAACTAAAAAACCGAGTAATCGATTTTGTCACAATATTAAGTTCTATTTTCGTTTATATTTTATCCCTAAAAGACACATAACATCCCTGAAAATATTTCATTTTACCACAAAACTACCCCAGGGGCACATCCGCCAAAATACAACTAAAATCACAATTTCTTTGAAATTTATTTGTTAACTAATGTTGTTTACATATTTTTAGTGAATTAAAGTATTAAAAAATAGAATAAGTAAATATTTTTGCAATTTCTTGTTTTATTTTACTAACGACAAAACTGCCCCACCCCTTTCAGTAGTATATCGATTCATTGTTTTTGATCAGAGCGAAATATAAAATGTAAGATTAAGTTGATATTGAAATTAATAAACATATATATATGTATTTGAAAGAAGAATAAAATTAAGAATATGCATTGCGATTTTATTTGAATAATACCACAAAAAAGTGTCATAATGCCCCATCTACCCTTAATACATAACGCTCATTTACTACAAGACTGTCAAGATTTTTCGAGATAAATATCTTTAAATGCTTAATGGCGTTTTGTATTTTACCTCTTTTAAACATATTAAAGGATCTGAAAAATTAAGCCAGATTCAGTTAGTAGATTCAAGTATGTGTCTCATCTTTATAATAATTCAAATTTTATTTATCTATTATTCTTTTATTTTTACATTTACAACAAAACATAAACATCGAAAGTAGTAGATGTAATTAAAATTTGATAAATCTATATGAAATACATATGAATGGTTTATAGATCTCAGTTTAAAACCCCCAAATTTTAGATTTTGCTAAATAATGAGCAATGAGTTCGTTACTATAACTTTTAAATGAAAATTTTAACTAAAAAAATAAAAATAATTTAAATAAACTTTCAATATGAGACGTGATATTATTACTTTTAATAAATGTATGTAAGTTTGTCTCTAACTAAACTACAAATATCTAAAATCTTTCAACAAATTAACTCATATAAACTGAAATTAATGAATATTATTAACTTTTACTAAAAACATCAAATGTAGTACAAACATCGATTATATCACTTTCATTCTTAAGTTCATTATATTAATTAAACTATAAAATCTAGGTCAAACTAAAAGATAAATATCGCATATCTTTCACTCTAAGTAATATAATATGATGTAGGGTATATCGAAACAAACAACGCGCAAATTGTTTATTGCTCATGTGCGCCTGAAGAAAGTCACACACAAGGTAAAATGCTGGAGAAAAAAAAAACAAAAAACCAAAACCCACATTTCAATTTCATTTGCGGCTTAAACGGTGTGTGCAGTCAGTACTTGAACAATAAACATAAATATGTAAGCAGTTTTAAAGTCGTTCGTTCAAGCTTGTTTTTTTACTCATACAACTTGGCTTTTACGCTCAGCTAAACTAAAACATTCATTTACTACTATACACACTGACACACAGTTATTCATAAAGATGTCACTCACTCATTTATTCATTCATTCAATCATCTCCTCTTTACCGGCATATAAAATACTTACCTATTTTTTTTTTGTTTTTTCTTGGTTGGCCATTAATTTCATTCAATGATGCGTGCGTGTGTGTGTGTGCGTGTGATTATGATTAAATAATATCAAGTATACGCCTCTATACAAAACTATTTCAAGATTTATTCATTATTTTATCGTTTTCTTAAGCTTTTACGCACAAAATATATTACTCGTTTATTTATGCAGTATTTCATCATTGTTTCTTCTTTTCTCAACTTAATTTTCAATTTGTTAAAATGTCATACTGAATGCAATATTTACTCAAAAAATTTAAATATTTATTTGCCTCTTTTTCTATACATCCAAAATTTGTTTGCTTCTTTTTTATTTATTTTGTTGAAATTTCATGCCCTACCTTAAAATTTCCTATTTTTATTTAGGTTTAAAATGTGTGAAATTGTGAAAATTATTTCGTTTCTTTGCTGTTTTTGTTGAGTTGACCTAAATAATTGAATGCTTAGCCGATTTTTAATTTGTGTACTAAGAGCAGTATATGTTGAAATAAAGAAACAAACAATTAATATCTAATATGTAGTTTGTTTTCTGTCTGTCATATTCATGACGGGAAAATAAGGAAGATATAAAAAGGACCCTTACATTTAAAATTGGACATTTGAAGAGAGATAAATTTACGGAATTTAATATAAAATTTAATCCGGGCTTGTTTATCGACAGAACATCATAGACAATTCCAAAGAATTGCCAATGGATTCTCTCTCTTAGCTTAAAATTGCTCTACAAATAGACAAAAACTTTTCGACTAATGGAAAATTAACAGATCAACAGATCAACAGTTTCAGACAATTACGAATGATAGAGGAAAGGATATTACCGGATCAAAGATAACCAATAGAGTAATGACTTATAAGAAAACTACGAAGAACAATAAAATATATGTTGAAAGGATACGAGAAAATTCTTTAGAATATTCAAGGAAGAAGTTATTATGACGAAACCGAATAAGGGAAATATGGCAGTTATAATGTACCGAGAAGATTATGACAATGGAATGGAGAAGTTACTTGAGGATAGGATCATATATAAACCTGTACCGACAGATCCGAAACAGAAACTATAACAAGCAAACAACGATCTTAAAACGAATCTGTGTAAAAAGGTATAATTAATAGATATGATAAGGTAAGATTAACATCCAATGCGGCAATAGCTCTAAGATTATATGAACCGGCAAAAATTCATAAACCAAACACTCCACTGAGAGCAATATCTTTATCAATAGGAGTACCATGTTAGGAATTATCGAAATACATACTAAATATGTTGAAAAATATAACATAAATATCATCTTGAATTTGAAACTGGATACACTATAATTGGACAAAGACGAAATCTGGATATTATTGGATGTGGTGTCACTTTTCACGAACATACCCATATACATAGCAATAAATAACATTGCTTCAAAATTATGACGCGTAGCCCCCGTACCCAGTTTCTGCAAATGCCTTTCTGTAAATAAATATGTTAAACAAGTTTTCTAATTCTCTAATTTTTTCGCAAAAATTCCGTAATTTTGAGAATATTGCGAGATAAATGTTAACCCATTAATGCCCACAGTTACATATACGTAACGCAAATTAATTCGAATTTGGACTCGAAATGCACAGAAATTAAAACTGTCAAGTTTCTTTTTTCTGATGAAAGGTTAACTTAACATGTTCTTAACGATTCCGAATCGAATTTGTGTAATTTTTGTCCATGTGATTATAATTTTGGGTTATTTTGTAAAGTGCTTATTTCGAAAACCTACAAAAACACATAATTTTAGGTTAATGAATTCTTTGAATATTAATACCTTCTATGTTGTTAGTTTTTAAAAAAGTTTCTGACATAAACTAATAAAGAAGTAATCAAAGTTTATTACCTAATTGCTTAGAAACATATACCACGTAACAGATAAGATGTTACGTATATGCAACAGTGTGCAGTTCTCAATAGTTTTTGTCCTCCTCTACATATGTTATAAATAATAAACAATTTGCTTACTTTTTATGATATCTTCTTCAAAAATAGTATTTTATAAGAAGAATTGTTTTAACGCAAGTGCAAGCAATATATTTTCTTAAAATACTGATATTTAAGGATGCACAGGTGACGAATATTAAATACATATTTTTACGAATATAATGGCAATTATATTTTTATTTTAAACTAGCTATACCCAGTGTACTTTGCTACCCTAAAAGCCATATAAAAAACCCCTTTAGGATTTTGAAGACTCTAACAACAATAGTTTTCGAGATATACAATATGTTACATAGCTATCTATCTATGAACATTTTGAATAATCTAACAGTATTCAAGATATACGAAATTGTGTTTATAATTCATGTATGTAGTTTCCAAGAAAACACAACTAAAGACACACACGGACATAGTTTTATCGAATTCTTAACCGATTGGAATAATTTAAGATGGATGTAAGTGTTTGAGTGTTATAAACATCATTTGTAGTTACATGTACCGAATCTCATCGTGATACTAAAATAGGATCAAATTAAAATTACAAAAATTTTGTGGTACTAAGAGCCGTACACCTCAGACTTCAACAGCAAGAGTTGTTAGTCTTTGACATCCACATGAATATTTGAAATCAAAATGGGCGACCTGTCTATTATGGGCGTGACATAAAGAAAATATTAAATTTGTATATATAAGAAAACATAGTTCTTAATTTTTTTCGGAACAAAAAGGGCGGACTAGCAATGGAAGGAGTGACACCTCCCATATGAAATAAATATCGTGAAATAAATTCGTTTATCACGGAAGCTATTAGAGTAAATCATTGCTTGTAAAGTCGGCTTTACACGATCACACAAGTAATATGATCTGTCAAAATTTTGTGTAGAAGAGTACGGATGTGATCGTCTAAACGCAATATGTAATGAAACCATCATACATAGAGAGGGAATACAGATGGAAAATTTGACAGTCGTATGGCTCTCTTCATTTTTTGAAATGATTCAAAAAAACAAACCGGTTTCATTAGATCAGGGATGTATTTTTATGTAAACACATATAAAAAAGTGAAACAGCTGTTTTCATCTGACTTTTTAATTGTTTTATACCAATCGTGTAAAGACAAAAAATATAAATCATACGACTTTTATTCTCGTTTTTGGAATTTCATTTTACTTTTTCATTAGACTTGTCGTACGTAAAGTGTGATCGTCTGAAGGGCCTTTAAGCCTTTATGATAAGCATCAGTATGATTTCCGCGTTAAATAAAATTTTCAAATGTACTTACTACATAAATTGTATATTAGAATGTCTACATCTTATGCTATACGCACAATTGTGACGAACGACAAATTTTTCGGAACGAATTTTCGTCGTCAGATATAGAACGCACTAAAGTATAAAAATAACAATTCGCAATAAGTAAATCTTGATTGTGCTAAAAACGACGAATTTTTGTGGAGGAGTTAGTCGTACGGAGCGAAATTGGTCGTTCGTCCAAATTGTGCGTATAACATTGCTTAGATATTATGCATCGAATTCGTTACTAAAGAGATAACCTTAGATAACAATTCACATAATTTAACTAAATTTTTTAATAAAATTTTTAATATTTTAATTTACATATGTATTTACAAATATTTCTATTTTTTATTTGCAGGTAAGCGTGTTAAGTAAAATACAATTTAATATTCATCATATTACATACAGACCAGGTAAATTGTACATAAAATTTTATATAAAAATAGTAAAAAAACTACAATCTCGTAATAATGTTCATACAAAATAAATTAAAATCTCGTTCCATTTTTTTGGAAAAGAGCAAAAAAAAAAAAACTAAAAGCAAAACTTGAACATAAACATACAAATCATTTTGACAAAAGAAACATGACATTAAAAGTAAAAAAAAAACAAATAATAAACACGTTTATTAAATTACTTTGGCGCACAATTTAAAGCGTCACTGCTGCACTTGCACTTGTTACCTACCAACTATCCAATCACCAACCGGACACCAAATCATCATCATTACTATAAGCCGGTTTAATGTTGAATCTAAAACTCAAACTTACAACAGGCTGACATTAAAAACAAAAACAAATTTTGGATACACATAAAAATGCTCATTACACAAACTGCTATGCGTGTGATTGTCGTCGTCATTTTGTTTTATCTGAGAAAGATACGTGCAAAATTCCAAGAAATACATTACATAACTTTCACTTTATAGTTGACCGAAAAAAATCCACTTAAAACAAAGCAGTTTTTTTTTTGATAAATAAGTAACTATATGATTAACCAGCAAAGGAATGTCTTCCATCACTGACTTATTGGGTGGTGTACTACTGAGTTATAAAGATTTGAAGATTAATGATTATATACATACTCGTTTTACGCGCAGTTATGAATGAATATCTTAAATGATTCATTTCAAATCATTCATAAAAAAAATATTTTAAATATTTGTAAAAAAAACTATTTCTTTTGTAGTTATTTTGTCTGTTTTATAATGCAAATTATACGAACTCAATTTGACATATTTGGTTGTTGGTTTGTTGTATTCACACACACATCTTAAATACCAGTTAATTTTTAAAAGATGTCAAACAAAATCGAAAGTGATTTTTTAATTTTTTTTTTAACTTGTAATATGGCCAACAAGTTTATTAACGCTTTTAAATTACCGTTTTAGGCCGGTGATGAAACGTTTTCGTTATTAATAGATTTAATCACTTCCTAATTGATAGTTGTTATGAAAAAAAAGAAAATTGATTTTAGTCTAAAATTAGATACCTATTTTGGAATAAATTATAATTCATTTATTAAATGAGAGTTTCACAATTTAACACAAAATAGAGCAAATAATAAGTATGTATATTTTTTGAGTTGGTCACGTGATTTTGAAACTAGTTTAAGTTTCAATACAGTCTATGAAAACAACTTAACATGGTCTTTGTCATATCAGTAAACTAGTCTATCGAATTTCTGACTTTTGATTCATATGAGTACATTCTCACAAATTAGTTTTCAATCAAATTGCAGTTTCAAATATAACAAGTACACAGCAAAAACTCTGTAATGGGTTGTACTTCCATAACGACTTACTTTTCAATGATTACGATTTACCGTCTTAATTACTAAAAAGTACTCTAGTAATGACTTACATAGAATGTGTTACAGAAGTACTTTATTTTCGTGTGATATCTGAAATTTTATATATTTCATAATAAAATGATTTTGAATGATTGAATTTTTGTTAGTTACCTTTTTCAAATTGATTTCAAATATTTTTCGCTATGTTCAGATTTTTTTTAAAAAAATTCTATAAATAACATTTTAATATCTTGAAGATACTATTGTATTTGCATCTGGAGTCCTTTTGTCATTAAAATTGTCAAACATTTGGTAATAATTTTTGAAGCTTACTAATTATTTAAAAAATATGTTTATAATATTCTTACAAATATTATAAGTTTTGGAGCATTTCGTATACCATCATAATTTTGTCCATCGTTAATTTTGTCATTCAGTTTAGCCTTGTCCGTCTGTCTATTCAAAGCGCAGTAGGGCCCCCGCCAGTAAGAGTTAGGACATTGAAAATGGTCCACAATTTTTCCTAACTCCAATACAGCTGGCACAGAATGTAATTAAATAATGTGAATGAACCTTTAACTATAAGGGCAGTCTCACACGGTCAATATTTATCATGATATTTGCTGTATTGTGATGTATTGAACGTGTAGCACGTAATATTGATGCATCGTGTTCCATACCACAGAAAACCCCAATTTTCTGAAATCCAAAATTAATAGCAATATTTATTATGGATTACGTGAAATGCTTTGTGATATCAATTACTTTACGATTGTAAAATTTCGAAAAATAAATAAAATAGAACAAATAAAAATAAAATATTGTTTTAATAGTTGTTAAAAATTATAAAAGTTAATTACTTTTTTCTAAATTTGTGTTAATTCGGTTTTTTGTGCATTCGTTTAATCAGAAACAGAAAAAATTTTTGGTATCACGCTATTATATTTAAAATTAAAACTTGATTTCATTTAATGAAACTTTCTATATATAATGACTTCTTGAAGTCTCTATATGTAATGACTTTTTGAAGTCCCTATTTAAAATGACTCCTTGAGTCCCTATTTGCAATGACTTCGTAAAGCCCCTATTTGTAATAAATTCTTAAAGTCCCTATTCGTAATGACTTCAATAAGTAACTATTTGTAAGAGAGTGTAGAAGTACTTGCCTCCAATGACACTTAAAATGCTAATGAAGAAGTAGCTTTTTAACTCATTACCAATTATATTATGTTTAATATAGCTTAATTTCAAAACCCCGTTTGTGCTGATATTAATAACACTCAATGTATTGTTGTCATTTCGGCAATGCATCGCTGTGAATTCGACAATGAATCGTTGTTATTTCGACAACGTAAAGTTTTGTTTGACAACATAGCGCTGTCTCTTTAATAACACATCGTTATCTCGTCGAAAAATACCCAATAAAGTCGTAGATTGAATCTGCGTTTATGATATGGTAACGTCATATATTAGTTATCAATTATTGTTGACGTCTTGTATTTTTATATTTTTGCTGTTGATTTGACAACTATCAGTACATACGTTACTAACGGATGTTATTGAAAAATGTTAATACTTTGGTGTCAATTTAGTACCAATCGATTGTAATTTAATAACGTCTCCCTTAAATACCATGAATATAAGACATTAATTATTTTCT
The DNA here is from genome assembly GCF_022045245.1 of Lucilia cuprina. Classification (NCBI taxonomy): domain Eukaryota; kingdom Metazoa; phylum Arthropoda; class Insecta; order Diptera; family Calliphoridae; genus Lucilia; species Lucilia cuprina. The sequence continues at coordinate 28,623,084 of NC_060952.1, forward strand.
AATGAGCTTTTTGTAATGTGTTCTAATATCAAGTAAGATTGAAAATATGCCAAAGTTTGATTTAATTTACAATGGAAAATGTTCTAAAAAAGGAAGCGAAAAGAAAGTAGAATTTACTCCATGGCAGTACTGAAAAATATCTAAACAAGTGATGATTTAAAAGCAGGCTTGTCATAGGAGGGATGTACTTTTTATATAATTCCAAATTTACTATATTCTTAGGAAGTAATTTTATGTTATTTTTGAAGTTATTAGAAAATCCAATTGTAATATTATTGAATACAACTAAATTGACTTAAATAATATTAACACAAATAAATAAATTACACGCATTTATCAAAAAATTCCGGTCTACAGAAGATAATAAATTCACTTAGTGCTACTTTTAAAGTGGTGATAAATGTTATTCTTTTGGAAGTACTTCTTTTTATTTTTGTTGGTATATATATTTGAACATGTTAAAAACTTAAATTTAAAATTTAAATAAAAGAAAAAACAACTCACGCATAAATGTCATTTTTTCCTTACTATATAAAAAATATTTTTTTTTAATATTACTATTTTTATAACATGCTCGCGTTGCGTTTTTTTTTTATTATTTTTATAGTATGATGACACTTTATGCGACATGTCTGTCATGTCAGACGTAAATAAATGTTGTTGTACGTTCAACTATACATAAAATAAAAAATCATATAGTGCCATTCCATTTTACCTATATGCTTAAAAAAACTACAAGTATATGGTGTAGTTAACCCATTAACCGAATACTAGCAAGTTTCACATAATATTCCATAAACTACAGCAAAAAACAAAAACAAATTTACACACATGTTCAGTTAAAAATTGAAACACGTTTTTGTATGTACCATCATCATGCAGAGAGTCAGTTAGTCCAGGCCTAACCAACACCATAGTTAGACCATCATTGTCAATGTTGTCATGGCATGCATCGTTAATTCTTAAACAAAAATTAAAAGAAAAAAAGAAATATTTTTTTCGGGGCTGTTTTAACTAAGATTTTTTGTAAATTTTTGTTTTTATTAAATTTATAATGAAATAAAATGTTTATTTGTTTATTTTACATAGGTATATATTTTTTTCAAGCATCAATTAAACCACTTTTATTTTCAGTTTAAATCAAGTGCTTGTCCAATGGTCAATTAAATGAAAGTGTTTTTTTTTTCAAACAATGGTTTTATTTGTTTATTTGGTTTTGAAATATTTTTTCACTTGTTTATTAACAAAAGTGCTCATAAAACTAAAAAAGCTTTCTTTAAAAAACAGCCGTTATACACATTCTTATGAATGAGTTAATTAGGTATTTAAATAAAACTTTGTTTAAACAAATATTCAATTTTGAAAATAATATTTTGTGAATATTTTTAGTATTTACTATTGAATATTTCCTTAAAATCGTTGACAATTATTTTCTATATTCAATCAAAAATTAACTTTGCAAATATTTATAATGTATTTGTGCTTTAGTTCCCCTCTTTCGGGTGCTTTTACGCGAATATGTATGTATGTACTCAGAATCTAGACTTGCTCGTTTTGAGGAGGCCTTTTGTAATAAAAATATCTTTTGCCAATTTATTTAAAATGGGACTGAGATATCCGGAAATTTTGTGTTTATGACGAGAATTAAATAGTTGGTAATAATAACATAGTTAGTTAAAATCATCAAAATTACTAGCTTCTTTCATCGTTTCAATATAAATAAATAATTACCCAAAGAAAACTGTTTTACCAATTACACAGAGGGTAAAACCGGTAAAAATATCGAAACTGATACAATCCGCTGTCAAAAGTGATTTTACCACTTTTGTTAGCAATCAGACCATAGATGTGTATAAAATTTAAAACACCCAGTTATCATTTTGAAAACAACCGATGTAATTTTGACAACATATCGCTGTCGTTGTTACAAAGCATTGTTTTCATTTTTATTACGCTTTGTGTCATTTTAGCAATTCATATCTGTGATTTAGAAAGCGCATCTGTTTGACAACATAAATGTCACTTGTCACTTTGGGAACGAATTATTTTTCTGTTGATATGATAATGTCGTGTTTTTTATTTTTGTTGTTGATTTGACAACTACCCGTACATATTTTGATAACGGATGTTATTGGAAAATTATTAACACTTTGGTGTCTTTTAGGTACCAGGCGTGTATAATTTTAAAACTTATTAAAAAAACTGAGATATGGAAAAAATCTGAGATTAACTCTGAAAACTTCCTCAATAAATTATTCTTGATTTTTTAATCGATTACTTGACACGAAAATGCCCAAAAGCCAAATCGTCAGTATTTAATTGTATATTATATATTTAATATATTAAGCGAAAAATGTCGTACATTGTACCAAATGATTCGCAGTTTCTCACCACGAAATTGTTTACTTTCGCAAAATTTACAAAAAACTAAGATTATTTAATATTTCGTATTATATATATATAAATTTTTTCGTACGGTTATTTGTTTTCAGTCAGAATTTAAAAATTGTATTTTTCAAAATTTTTGAGTTTTAAAAACAACTTAAGAAATTTTAAATTTAGCAATTTTCACATACAAATAATAATTATAATAATAAAAAATTTCGTAATAATAATTGTGCTATTATAATTTGTAATATAAATAACGTTATATGAATGATAATATTTATCATTTAACAATCAGCTTAATATGTTTAAATATTCATTATAAAATTTATTTCAAAGTATAAATAATAATTTCAAACAAAATTAAATTAAATAAAAAATAGTTTTTAATTTTCTTTTGTTAATGAATAACATAAAATGTAAAATTCTGTCTGAAGGGTTTCTTATAAAGACAATTATAGTAGTTTTGTCGCTGATATTGTATTTTTGTTTATTATTAATAATAATTTCTCTTTTTTCTTTATTTTTATTGATAATTGACATAAAAGTAATGAGACATACAAAATTTAAATATTACTGCGATAATGAGAAATTATTTTTTGACAGCTGTCATAAATATATCATAGTTAAATGAAGCAATATATTATTAATAATAAATTGAAATATTTTGTAAAATAAGGTGTTTAGAAATTTTGTATCGTAAATATTTTTATTATTTTTAGATTATTTAAATAACAAATTTAGCAAATTTCATTTATTTTTTCGTAGTCTATTTTGTGTTCAAATAAATGCAAATAAATTTGTCCTAATTTTGTTTTCTTACTGTTTCGTTTTTTTTCTTTCTTCAATTGCTTATTTGTATCTTTGATTTATCAATTTCCAATTTATATTTTATGTACATTGTATCAATTTCAAAATATTTATTACTCACACGAAATGTGTTCAACTAACAATCATGTTGTCTTTAATCATCATATTGCTCTATTGGTGAAGGGAATGAGTTTTTTTCTATTATATCATAAATTTTACTTTTTGTCCTCCATCAAAGAGAGCAAATTTATAAGACAGATAGTGGTTATTATAGAGTACAATTTAAGGGTATGAGATCCATTAAGTCGAACCAAACAAATAAAAATAGAACACAACAATCGCTTTAGAACCCAATTAAGATCTACATGAAGAAAATTGAGGCAAAATACTATTTATATTTATTTTCCTTTTTGCATAATATGAATAATATTTTTACTCTTACCTAATATTTAAGTACTCAAATTATTAAGCAATTTCAAGCTTTAATATTTTTTCATCTTTAGCACTTTCTCAATATAATATTTCTTAAATGTTGACATTTCATATTTGCACAAATGAAAAGAAAATCAATTTCACCTGTTGGAATTTATGCGTTTAACCCAGAAACGCACAATTCTGTTTTCATTGTTTTTGTTGTTTGTCATTGTCGTTGATTTTGGGTGTAGTCAGTCCAGCACCACCACCACCACCAACCACCACCAACAATAACGCTGTCACAATCGGTGCCTAAACCATAACTCAAAAAAATAATTTACATATGAGTATTGATTGTATAGTTTATTAGTTTTTTTTCTAAACTACTGCTATTATTTTAAAATGTTCATTTGTTTCCAAGTCGACTTCATTATAGGGCGTTTATTGCGGCTGGCGGTTGTGTTAAGTTGTTTGGTTAATTGATTGGGCTGGTGTTAAAATTGTTGCTCACTTTTTGTTGTTTACTGTCCTATTTAAAGGTTTAAGGTTTTTAAAGTGTTTCCAGCCTGGGGCTATTAAATTTACGAGTACATAGAAATAATTAATAAGAAAAGTGAAATTATACTAATTTTTAAAGTAAGGTTTTTTCCATGTAGCACCAATTGAAAATAGTGTTAAAATATCCCAGCAAAAACTCGGTAATGTGTTGTACTTTCATAACCACTTACTTTTCAATGATTACTACTCATAGTTTTCATTATTCTGAAGTACTATAGTAATGACTTTCTTTTAATTTTATACACTGAAAATAATCCATGCTCAACTTTACGAAAAAAAAATTTCGTAACTTCTATTTTCGTAATATTTACATAAATTTCGTATATAATACGAAATATTATTTAATAAAACCCTTTTCTATTTTTCCGAAAGTACGAAAACCTTTCGTAATATTTTTTTCTTAAATTTTAGCGATTAAACATAATGATATTAATTACATTATGATTAAATAAATCTACAAAATTTTTATAAAATTTAAGAAAAAATATAATATTATTCAGGAATTATTTTCATAAAAAAATTGAAAATTCGTGTGGAGAATAATTTTGAACTAAAATTAGAAAAATTTTTTTTAAAATGAACAAAAATGTTCATGAATAATTAATATTTCGTAAATTTTGCCATATTTATTCAAAATTCACTTTTTTCAATTTATGTAAATTAATTTTTTCAAGAATATTTGGCATTATACTAAAATATTTCGTACAATTTCGTATATATTACGAAAGAATTTCGTGGTGCGAAACAACGAACAATTCGTACAATGTACGAAATTTTTCGTATTTATTAGGCATGGATTTTTTCAGTGTATATACATAATTACTTTCGACTTAGTTATTTTGTTTGCACATTTTGTATGTGGGAACCATTTTAGAAGCGCAATAAAGTAACTAAGCAGTAGTACAGTGAGTAGAACATTTGACTGAACATTCTGACTGAAGAAGTAGAATTTTCTACATTGAAGTACTAAAAAACAGCTCAAGATGTCATAGGAAGGATGTTCCTTTTATTTGATTCCAAATACACCATTTTTGAAGTAATTTTTATGTTCTTTTTTGGAAGTTATTAGGAAGTAAAATTGTAGTATTATAGTAATACAACTAATTCGACTTAACTAATATTAACATAAATAAACTTCACGCATTTATCAATCAACTCCAAAATAAAATAGATAAAAGGGATTTAATTAAAAAAATTTCAGTACAAGAGACCTTTAATTTTAAACAAAATTGAATTCTTTTCGCTTCTTTGACACGAAATAAACATCACTTAAATGTAAACAAACTTACTTAGTGCTACTTTTGAAGTGGTGATCAATGTTATTCCTTTGAAGTACTTCGTTTTATTTTGCTGGGAATATTAAATAAGATTATTGTAGTAGTTGAAAGGAATTATTATGGAAAGTTATCGATTAAAACATATTTAAGGTTTTTCCAACATAAAGTTTTAAAGAGATCTTTTAAAATTATTCAAAAACTACACGGCTTCATATAGATTTTCTAAAATGAAGTTTAATATAAGTGGTTCACTTACAGACCTACCTTTTTTCGAAATTTTATTCTAGCGTTTCCTTTGCGCATGCTCTACATAAGTACATATGTTTGAATCTATTTGTTCAATTTTGTATAGTTTTAAAAGAGAACCTGGGTTTATATTAGCATCAGCTATTTTAAAATATCGACTTCGACAGAGGGCGAAGTATTTTAAATTATCCGATACACACCTACAGTAGACTTGTGGCCATTTCAAATGGCTTAATAAATTTTGCGGTTACAACATTTCAATATGGAGACAAACGTAGTTTTTTAAACTTTAGACATAGATCAGGCGAAAATCATAGAACATGGAGAAATTCAGAGTGGGGATTAAGCACAAAATGTTTGTCTACGGGGAAAAAAATTATTGTCTTCTGAAAGAAACATAATTTGGTAAAACCTTAACTTCTCGTATCACAAATGTTTCAGTGGTTCACACTGGAAAACTTTTGTTGAGAAACTTTTGATTTTGCGTGTGAGTGAAAGAGATGGTTTATATTTCTTTCTCTTTCTCTCATATACAAAAATCAAAAGTTTCCCAATGTGAACCAGGTCTAACTAAATGATAATTATAATGTTATGAAGTTAATTTAGGTGTTCCTACATCCACTAGTTGAATGACTCAACTCCACAATGTATGGCGATAATAAAATGTTAATATCTTTAATTTTATTAAATTAAAATTCACTAATATTCCCCTGCCAATAATTAAAGAGTGACTGATGACAAAAATTAGTAATTTTACTATTAACTTCCGTTTAATTAAAATTTTCGAATATTTTTTAAATCCTGCCAATTTTTTGTTTGCTAATTATATATTGGCAGAAAAAATATCAAAATAAAATATTTGAGTAATTGCGAATGAATGAAATTATATAATAGAGGCAATAGCAAATTTGTTGCCAACAAAGCTCAAAACTAAATGAAAATGTTATAAATACAATTAACAGCTGAAAAAAAACAAAAGCCGTTAGTTTTGATGTGTATATAACTGCGTTTTATTGCTTTATAATGAAAAATAATACAAAGCATTTGTAGATATAAAAAAGTATAATACGTAAGTAAATATGAAAGAAAGTATAGTCCAACATGGTCGACTATATAAATCAAAAATGATCAAATGACCAAAAAATTTAAAAATCAAAATATAATTTTTTATATTGAACAAAATTGTACAACTAATATTGTGTCAAATGCCCAAACTTATAATAGACGTCCACGGTGGGTACTATAGGATAGTAAGCCAGATACAAATTTTCAGCTCTATTTGTCAATAAATAGCGGCCTTAGAAGGGGTCAAAGTTGGTCTTTTTGGTCATAATGGGTTAAAAGAAAAATTCGAGGGGTACGGTTATATGGGGGCTAAGTGAAATAATCGACCATTTTCAATAGCGTTCGTCATTCGACCAAAAATCATGAAAATTGCGACCAATGCGCACAAGGTTTACATGGATATACAGATAGACGGACGAATTTGTCTTTCCATAAAATTTGTTACTTTACTATAGGGTACCCAAAATTGAATTGAAAACAAAAACAAATGCACATAATAATTATACCCATTGTACCTGTTGTAGTTACGAGTTGTAATAATAAAACAAATACTATGTTGTTAATGCTCCCATAAGAAATTATTGGAATTTCTATTATAACGCACATGTTTCCATAGGAATTATGTTAAAGGGATTCTTTAAAGACCAGAGAAAATCTAGGGAAATAAAAAAAGATATATTTAAAGAAAATACAACAATTTCATATTATTACCCAATAGGTTCAAAAAAAGTATAATAGAGAATTAGCATATAAAGCAAATAAATTGCACTATAATAAATAATTAAACAATATGAGTTTTTAAATAAGGCTATTAGTGTTTAAAGTACTATTCACTTTGAAAGTACTTTTTCTTAAACAATTCGATTTAATAGCGAAATTGTTAACCTGCGGCGTTCAATATTTATGATGCGATCAATAATGAATGATCGCTTAATCATTGTTATTTAAGTAATAATCAAACAAATATTTTATAACACTTAAGTAAATTAATTTGAAAACCAAGTGTATAATATTTTGTATAAATATTTTGGCCCGAAGGCAAAATTATTGTCGTATATATTTTTAATTTATTTTTTGGTATTTGTAAACCCTGTAGAAAAAAATCAAAGTTCATGAATATCATTATTTATATCACTATTTGTTTTAAAAATTTAGTAAATTTGCAATTAAGCGGAATTTTATTAAAACTGGATCCAAGCAAAAACTTTAGCTATCAGGATAATAAGCCCGATATAATATTGTTGTATAAGGAAAAATTTTCAATACCATGTAAGGGATTAGAATCCTGAAATTTACTTACACAACAGTATTTCAAGTATTTTTCAATACGCTAATGTCTTCGGAGGCAAGTACCTAGCACAATCGCTTACAAATAAAAAGAGAAATCAGTAAAAGTAAATTGACTGAAAAATCGTATACAGCTCAGTTCAGATATGTAGAAGTCATTGATTTTCCAGCAGAACTCGAACCACAAACCGTATGTTTGTTTATCGACGTCCTTGAAAATTGGGCTATAACAATTCCAAATTCGCTCTATGCCATATTCAGCTAAATAAAATATTGTGGTTGATAATGCATATTCATTACCAAGTAATGTAAAAGTGGTCGATATCAAAAACCTTTTTTGCTGGGATATACAATATGTGTTATAATTTTTATTTCTTAGTGTTTCGTAACACATCGATCAGATATTTACTAAGGCCTTATGTACAATGAAAAACGAGCTGCTAATTATCTTGCTGCTAACTTGTTTGTGTGTAAATTCCATTGAAAGTAATGAATTAAAAGCTAAAAAGTTTTCACTACATATTCGTTTGCATTTCTTACAAAATTGCTGTGAAATCACTACTTATATAAGTACTTACAAATAAGAAGATTAAACAAAAAAATTGCTCACACAGAATAAGATACTGGGTTCTTGTTCTTCTTTAGTATGCAGTCTTTCTCTCGACACCACTGTTATTTTCTTGTTGTGTGGGTGAAGAACAGTTCCCAGAGCGCTATTCATTAAAATTTTAAATTTCACCGCAGAACTCTATATAAAGTGCTTATTTATCTGATTATATATCAGTTATTATAAGAGTACTTAAAAGTATACCAGACGGTAAGTAGTAATAATTGAAAAGTAAGTGATTATTTAAGTATTTTTCAATAATTGCAATTAACGACTTGTGTTCTTTTTATTTGTGATCAAAATTCAGTAGATTTGTAACAATTAATATTTATTATAACTTTTCCTTGCGTTTCTTTTAGTTTTCTTTGCAAAATTAAAATTATCATTCATTTTCGTTCTCTTCGCTTTACAGTTTTCGAAATAAGTGGACTTTTATATTTTTACTCAAAAATTTTTAAATTTTTACTTAAAACAATCGAGTTTTGTTATTTAAATTATTTTCGCTGAAAATTAAAATGAGGTCTCTGAAATATGAATGTCAAACATAAATATTTTAACTCAAAAATCGATTAAAAGAGATGGTTGTATAGTTGTATAGTTTTATAGTCATTGGTCATTGATGGTGATTATTTCAAGGCGGGGATAACATTGGAGGCAAGTACTTACCACGCTCGCTTACAATGAGGGAATTATGTAAGTATTTAGTAGGTTTGTTTTAGAAAAATAAAAATTTTCTACAAGGATATGTCCACTGCGTCTACTCATAGATTCCACTCATAGATTATTAAAAACTAAATTTGAAAACAAAGGCTAAAACGTAAGTAGTTGTATAATTTATTATTTGTAAGTCATTTCTAGATTCCTTCCAATTAATGCAGATGTTATGTCATTGAAAAGTAAGTTATTTAGTAAGTTATTACCCTGTTTTTACAGGAATGTTTTAGGTTTTATATAAAAAATATACACGTTTGGAAAACTAATTTTTTTCATAATTTAAAAAAAATAATATTTTCTAATAATAGAAAATAAAAAATATTTTTTAAATGGTGTTCAAAAATATTCAACAAAAAGACATTTTTTGATAAATAGTAGTAAAATTTTATTTTAAAGATGTTGTTTTAAACACATTTTCAATAAAGCTCAAAATTTGAATAAACTATTTTTTATGCGAGGGCACGTATTGCTTGGGTTTCTGTGACGTCAATAGTGAAATTGTCATGCCTCAACAATTAATATGTCAATTTGATGCGTGGTAGTTTAAGCCAACATCAACCAACATTAACAGCAACAACACTACAAACCAACAAACAATACCAGAAATAATAAATATTATTTAACCGCCTAAAACATAAAAAAAACTCCAAACTCTTTTCTTAAAATACTATTTTGTATTTTGGTTGCTTGCTAAAATCATTTACTTTGTACGAATGTTTATTTTCGTCTAACGAATGAATATCGCTTTAAGGTGTTGTAACTACGTAAATTGTTGCTTTAATGTTGGGTGTTTAAGTATTTGTTTGAATTTTTATTTAATTTTTGCTTTTGTGTAAACCAACTAATTTCACTTTCTTTTGAACTACAAATACTTAAATTCAAATATTGATACGATCAGAGCAGCAGCAGCAACCGACCAAAACTGCCGCCTGCGCCTATACTTTATAGTAATGACTTTTACACTGACGACACAAACACTTGTCATTGTTTTACATCTCTTTTCTTATACCCTATACAACTAGTGGCGGTTGTGTTATGCGTTTGCATTTTTACACACAATCTCGGTTATAGCTAGTTATCGGCTCCAGTAATCGTGATCCTGTTAGCCACCATATTTTCAGCCACCATTTCACCACAATTTTCAAAACCCCAATAAAAATCCTTACTACGCTAGCTCACATAAATGTTGTGATAAAACAATATAAATACAGTTACACCAATTTATAAAAATTCGGAGAACGCTTTGTAGAGTATCATATGTTCAACTATAGCCTAGAATTGTTTTTGTTTAACATTTTGTAAGCTTTTTATCTATTAATTTGTTTGTTTCGAACAAAAACCATTTTAAATTCTTTAGCATTTTTATTACAACGTCTTTTTATTCATTTTAGTTTTTTCCTACTTTTATGGATTTTAAAATTGGGTGTTTGATATACAATTTTTTGGGCTTTTATTTTTATAGTTAATTTTTTTTTGTAAAGTATTCCCCTTCATTATGGTATTTATTTCATCTTTATTTAATTTTTACAGTTTTGTTTTTACTGTGATTTTAGACAAATGAAAATGTTGCAATAAAGTGTGATACAATGTATGTTTTATTTGAATTTCCAAAGAAAATTTAGTTACTTTTGTTTAAATCTATCATACAACTAAATATATTAAGTTTTTAGGTGAAATCAAACTCTTAGGCACACAATAGTTAGGTTCAATAGAACGTCTATGGACTGTCAGAAAAAATATGGTTACTACAACTATACTATATTCACATTAATATGTTTTCAAGTAACATATTATTTTAATTATATCTAAACAATATTTTAGTTACTGAAAACATTTTCATGTTCATGACAATTTGAGTATGATTCCCTGAAACATAATTATTTATACAACCAAATAATGATTATAATGAAAACATATTATGTTATTTACAACTTTTTAAACTTTCAAATGATCATTATATGTTGTTGCTGCAACAACAAATACATTTCTTATTCCAGAACATAGTTTTTAACAAAATTAATAAATCTTTGGATCATATTATAATCAGTATAAACAATATTATTCTTATTAAAACAAAATATTATAATGAAATATTTCAACTGTATTTAATCATGATGTTTTAAAATTGTTTCAAGAACCATAATATGTTTAGTCTACAATCATAATTTTCTCTGTAGATTATCCCAAACATTTACAAAATTGTAGAAAATTATCCTTTATCCCAGCTCACTAAATATTGACTTTAAAAGAAAAATTTTAAAACATTGTATTTTTCATTCTCCGGAGGAATATTTTTTATACAAACGGCCCAGTAGTAGTTTCTGAAAAGCTGAGCAAAGTTTGCAGCATAAATAAAACACAACTAATTGATTTGTACTACATTTTATTTAAATTATTTTTTTTTAATATTTGTTATTTTAGTAAACTGTATTAATATTTTTAAACTTAATTGAGTCATTTTCAACAATATTTAGCATATAAAGCTAAAGAATTTAAATCATCCATGACTGATTGTTGAAAAGGACAAGACAAAGTCCATAGATATTTTAGGAACACAATTGTTTGGTTGAACATTTAGAAAAATCTTAATTTTGTCATTTAACATCAGCTTAATCAGTATACATAAAGAGCTTAGATATTGTTTTAAATTTGTTTTTTAATTTATCGAAAATCCCATTTATGTTACATCTAGAAAATAATACAATATTGAGCTTAAATTTAAAATTAATTAAAATTAACTTTAAGAGCAATTAATAATAACTTCTAATAATGTAATAATCATATTAAAACATAATATTATTCTAAAACATTCAAGTACATAAATACTTCTAAACACTACCCTTTCCTTCACCTTTGCTAATAAATATTTCCATTAAATCTATTAAAATGCTTATAAAAACGGTTTACCGTCATTGTTATTATTATTGTTATTATAATTATGCTGTGAATAATAATACAAATCGTTAATAGAATTGCCAACTCGTCCTGATCCTCCTCCGCCAAGCTCACCAGCAGCTCGATATGAATTATACGCGAATTCTGGTTTTAAATTAACAGGAATATATTTTTGCTGTTGTCCAGCTGCAGCTGGTGCAACAACAGCATATTGATTATTACTATCTGACCACGATTGATCATCATAGAGTGAGAACCCACCGGTCGTAGAACGATATGGTCTTCCATTCGGCAGATAAATTAATTCAAAACGATCTTTGGTATCGTAAAGACCATGTGAGAATATCGAACTTAGTGCAATGAATCCTGTAGCAATTAAAGCAATTTTACCCATTACCAAAGCTGATGCCGAGATGGCGGTTAACATTTTAAGTATCAGTGGTATTAAGACAATTTTAGCCACTAGCACCCCCATGAAGAGAGGGTACATAAATTTTGTGAGTTTTTTGTAGCGTTGAGATTTGCCGCGACCTGAATCAAGAAAATGTTTAGGTTTAAATACATTATGGTTATGATTTGAATTTGGTATATATTTTGTATTATTTGCGTTAAGTCAAAATTGAACACAATTTGAAATAGGTTTGTCGAAGCAATAATACAATCAATAATACAATCACACACACAATACTGAGTTCAAAAAAAATCTAGGAATAAAGTGTCCTGCAAAAGAAAACACTGTTACCATATATCAAGTTTTCTGAGAAATCTTGAATGGTGTTTATGATGGAACCATAGTCATTAAACATTCAAAACCATTTTTTTGAGAGAGTGTTCAGTTCTCCACCAGTGACTGATCCAATCTTTTGTTATACTCAATATTTTGTATTCCCCAAGATGGTCTGTATAACACGGAATGATGGTGTGTATAACATGAAATGACAAGATTGATTTTGTTGTTCCGTGTAACACATAGACTCACAAAAGTATACATATATATTCTGGGTCCATATTAAATTTTAAGCCGATCTGACTAACTGTTCCAAGCACGATAGAGTCCGATAGGAAAGAGTTAGAGAGTTGAAAATTTCCAAAAATATTTTTTATATGCAAGGTTTGTTTGGTATTGGTTCGGTCCATAACTGACTCTACCTCTCATAAAGGGTCCAATCCAAAAAATTACTTTAACGACCATTATTGATTTTAAAATACGAGTTAAGCAATGAAATTCGATATATATATATATTTAAGTAAGTTTCTTACGAGCAAAAATGTATTTACCTAATTTTATGATGATCGGTCCATAATTAACCCTATCGCCCATATAAGGTCTCCCTCAAAAAATTACTTTAATGCTCACTACTGACTAGAATGTAAGAGTATAGCGCTAAAATTCGATGTAAGTTTGCGACCCCAAATCTCTCCACCGAGTTTTATGAGAATCGGTCCATCAATTACCCTTACCCCATATGAGGCCATCATCATGATGAGTTTATAAAATTCGGCAAAGTCGAATATATCACTCCTACTTGCTTTATGTTCTAGCATCTTCATGTTCGACTGAAGAAATTATATTTTTTAGAAATTTCATTCTGAACTTTCCATCCGAAAATTTGAGGACATAATGGGAAAACTACCATTTGTGGCCGTGGCATCTCTTACATAAAGAGAATACAAAACATAACAGTTAAATTCCTAAGATTTAAACATATCAAAATGGCCTGGGGGAGGCATGAATGTCCATGGACATTGTGGCACAGAAATGTATTAAATATTTTTAAATTTGGGATAGAGAAATTTTATCCCAAAAAGAATTGTTCCAATATATGCCGTATGTTACATTTTGGATTCATTTAGAAAAGTGTCCTGGATAGACGGTTTTCGGCCGGACGCAGACCTTTTAAATTCTGAGGTATTATGATTACCGGTTTCGCTAAATTAAGCCTTTTTCGTATAAATGGACTCATTTAAATTCATGGTCACTTTTGAAATTGTCCCAACGTCCATGATTCAATTAATTGTGTCATAAGGTCCATGGACATTATGTCATTGGACATTCTCATGAGATATAAATTACAAAATATGTATTTTTTTTATTTTAATTTCAACTGATCACCTTCAATATCCTGCAAAACTTGCTCCAATAACAAAAGATCCTGATCTTGTTCAATATTTGGCCATAAACTTATACTTTGTCTTGATAACTTTTCCGTTCTTAAGTCTTTAGTTTCATCATTATTAACACTTTCTTCCGCGCTACTAATTACATTCGGTTCCTCATTATTCTCCTCCTTAGTAATCTCATTAGCTTTTGCAATAGTTATCAACACTAAAGAAAACACTTTAAAAATATAAACAATTTCCATTATTTTTCCTTTTATTTTTTACTGCAAATTTTTCAATACCGTAAACGATCTTAACATTTTCGTAACTCTCTTAGAACTAAAAATTGTTTTTAGAAATAAATCTTGGCTAAAATCTTTGATTTTATCCACGAAAATATAAATGGAATTAAATTTATTCATAAAGATCCTATACATTTGGCTGCACATGGTTGCATTCGATAAATGATCATTATGGCGATTATAAGTATGTTGGGAAAAAGAAAGAAACAAAGTTGATTGGTATATAGAAAAGTATATACTTTTTTATGTGTTCTATATACTTGTAGTTTGAGTTCTCTTTTTGATTAAAGTACTTTGTCTATTTTTCTACAAATTATTGTATTCTTTTGAAATAATTTATTTGCTATTTTACAGCAATTGAAGCTAATAACATAAGTTAGTTTTTCAAATCAAAGAAATACCTTTCATTTAAGGTTAAGTGGTAAATTAAGTATTAACCTAGATATTTAAATGTATCTAGGTCAAAAATATGGTCTTCTTTGTTAAGAACATGCCCTCTTGCAAAAACAGGGTAATAACTTATACTTACTTTAAAACTTGCTTTTAAATTACTACTATAATGACTTACAAATAATATATTATGTAAGTACTTTCTTATTAGCTTTTACATGTTGTTTTTGGACGTCGTTTTTAACACAAACGATAAAAATGTATTTTTATGTGGAAACTAATAGTAGACGCGGATGTATTTTCTTCGTAAGAAAGGATGTATTTTCTGCGTAAGAAATTTTTTTTCTCTGAAACAAAACTACTCTTTATTTGCAGGCAATCATAGTAAGTAGTAGGGGGACCATAGCCACTTTTTTTAAGCGGCCTCAATTTAAAACCGCAATACACATTCTTAATATTTTTCTTGGTTCGGATACTTAGATATGTTGCCTTTAGTTTTATTCCTTTCAAGCTTTCCTAAGTCATCCTCATGTACATATTTTTTTAACTTTTCCGCACTGACCGAAACGGCGATACCGCCCCATCCATGGGGTAAATGCGCCAAAGGGATGGGGCAGATTTGTCATTAGTAAAATAAAAGAAAAAATTACAAAAATAAAAACTTATTTTGCTGTTTTATACTTTAATTCATTAAACAAAGTATAATAAACAAGATATTTATTGTTTATTTCACAAAACTTAACAAAGAAATTAAAACAAATTATTACTGAATTTTTCTATATTTTAACCAAATGTGCCCCACGAGCAGTTCTGGGGTTTAGTTTCAATTTTTTCGGGCTTTAAATTATATTATCGAAAATATTTTTATGTCTTATTGTTCCCTATTATTGACGTTCTAATACTGTCCAATATATTTTTTCTATCACAAAAACTAAAAAAGTTAGCACAAAAAGTTCACACAGTGAAATATTATCACAGCCCTTTGAAAAACAATTAATCATGTCTGCCTCCCATCATATGTAAAGTTAATGTTTCAAATTTTCAGGGATGATAGATGATCGATCAACGAAAACAAAATTTGATAATGTGGTAAAATCGATTACTCAGTTTTCAAGTTATTCGCTATTGACCATGTGCCCCTATGGCTATGATCCCCCTTCTACTCTACTTACCTAATTCCCTATTTGTAAGCGAGAGTGATATCTACTTGACTCCAGTGTCATCACAATGCTATATTGTAAGGTGTAGTTATAATAACTCAACGAGGTGGTGTATATGTCAGCATTACATGTAATGCTCTGACATGTAATGCTGACATATACACCCCTATCGTCAATTTTCATTTCACTTGAAAGGAAAATTGATATCGTGAACTTGCTGTGAACAATTCATTCACAATAGTTGATTTTGTATGGAACAGCTGTTCAACGTGTACAAAATTCCAAAAAAATATTTAACTTCAGTGGAATTTTTTCATGAAATAAAAAGTTAGTGGACGACAAAAGTGAAAAGGGAACATATTTCTCGTGAAATGGGGATTGGCGATAGGGGTGATAGTATTCCTTGTAATGTATGCTAAACGGAAATAACAAATTGTTATTACAACTATATTATTAAAAATGCTACAATCACATGTTTAACATTTTGTAATCATTGAAATATCAATGCTTTGTTATGTGATGCCCCCTAATAAGTCAAAATTTAATAAACTTAAACTTGGACTTACCAAAACGAGCAAACAATATTCAAACTACAATTCAAACATTCACATGTCGTAAAGGTTTTTACAAACTAAAAAAAAAAAACAAAAATCATTAATTCCATTATGTTGAAAACTGTCTGCACGTAAGAAGTGGTAACGAGTAAAGCACGTGTTCACGAAATGGCGCTGAAAAATGCAACATGTTTTAATAATTTTACAAATTCAGATTTATAAAAGTAAACTATACAATAAAAGCAAAAACAAAAAATATATAATAAAAACTTTGTAATTTTTTTGAATGTTGACATAATATCTGCACAGTTTTTAAATTAAATTTTATATCTCTTGTTGGCAGGCGTTAGTTTTAGGAAATAATCAGTTTAAAAAAAATATATATTTTTTATGCAATCTAAGCAAATTACAATGTTATTGAACTGATAAAAATACATTGTTTAAATTATAAATTTTTATTAAATATTTAGTAATAATTTGTGGGATTTTTAGCACTAAATAATTAAATAAAAAAACACTAGTGAATTATTAAATTAAATTTATTACAATATTTACTTTACTAATAATTGGAAGTCAAATTATGTGACAGCTATTAATATTACAAAAAAAGTTTCAATTAATTTGCATTTTAATTTTACAAACAAAAGAAAATTTATAGAAATTTAATAAATTAATTACAAGTTATTTATTACAGTTTTTTTCATGCTATTTATAATTGGCATACTTTTAGGGTTTAATATTGTTAATTAACTTTAGATTGTATTTTTTCTTATTAATATATTTTTTGTTCGTTTATGTCAGTATATCAACTTTTTATGACACTGTGATAAATTTATAAGGCCTTATTCATAAACAGCATTTTTTATTTTATTAAAGGTTTACAAAAACAAAATGTCCGTAAAAAATTTATTTTATAAACCTTTTATATAAAATAAAAGTTTGTTTATGTATAAGGCTTATAAAATTTTAACTACGTATAAATAATAAATAAATATATAAATACCATTTTGTAACTTTAATACCATAAGCAGGGTAAAAAGTTTTGTGCATTATTTGTGTTAAAGTTTAAGGAGCCTTTATTAAATATGGTATATGGTTACCATGACTTGGATTTAACTGGAAAAAAGGAAGGTATTGAAAACTTATATCATTATATATTCTACCTTGTGATATATGAGGGAAGATTGAAAATTATGTGACTCTATTGTTAACCACAAAGATGCGGACTATACGGAATCTGTACTATAACTTCTGATTAGTCAAAATTTTGTGTAGAAAAAAGCGGATGGGATAGTTTAAACGCAATATGAAACAAAACCATTGTACATTAGAGAGAATACGAATAAAAAAAAAATTCATTTGATCAGGGATGTATTTTTATGTAAATTCGTTATATTATATAAAACTTCTATTTCACCTTCAAATTACTTCCAATTACATCTTGAAAATGATTTCAGATGTAGTGAATTTGGAATCAAATATATAACACATCCATCCTATGATAAGCCTGTGTTAAAATCATCTCTTCTTCAGGTCTTTTTAGCACATCCATGGAGTAAATTCCACATCTTTTTCACTTCTTTGGAAGTTCTTTTTGTTTACTGTATAAGAACAATTTATTGGAAAACTATACTCTAGAAGACTGAGGTTCAGAAGTTTTAACTACAATTCATACCATAGCTAGATATATAGTTTTTCGACAAAAGTTTCTTTGAATAAAAGAAGAGCATAACAGTCGTGATGAAGGCCCAGCAAAAAAAGAACTTCCAAAGAATCAAAAAATAAGTAGAATATACTCCAGAAGTCCTGTAAAAGGCCCGTAGAATTGATGATTTTAACATAGGCTTGTCATAAAAAGGATGTCCTTTTTATTTGATTCCAAGTTCACTACATCTGAAGTCATTCTAAGGAAGTACCTTTTATTTTTTTATTTTTACTTGGGTTCTTTATAACACTCATTGTCAAAATGTACTAATTATACCCTACACCACTATAGTGTATGCTGATGTTTGTAACACACAAAAATATTGGTCTAATGCCCACTTTAAAGTATACCAATCGATTCAGAATCATTTTTGAGTCGATTATGACATGTCCGTCCGTCCGGCTGGCTGGCTGTCCATGTAAACATTGTGCGCAAGGTACAGGCCGCAATTTTCCAGATAATTTGATGAATGGTTGAAATCGGTTCATTAGTTCACCTAGCCACCATACAACCGTACCTCCCGATTTGGGCTTTTTATGCCACAATTACGTCAAATATACTTTTATCTCTCTAGTTTTATATAAGTATAAATAACACTGCAGATTTTCGTAATGATCGGCTCATATTTGGCACCTAGCCCCCATACAAACCCCCCTTCAAAAAATGTCTTAAACGCCTAAAATTGACTTGTAACCATTTGTATCGCAATTAAACTCAACAAAACTAACTGTTATTTAAAACTATATCCTTTTCCCAAATTTACCGAGGATCGGCCCATGCTTGACCTATACTCCTATATAATGCGTCAATTAGAAAATTTTGAAATTAAGGTAAAATTAAACATAAAAGTTTCTTTATGAAAAATGAACATTTTAAAAATATACTCATGGTGTAGGGCATTGTATGGTCGGCCATGCCCGACTATACTTTTCTACTTGTTTTCGATAAAATTATTATATGTATAACCTGGTCCAGAATCCTAAGTATATGATCTATGTGAAACAAATCAAAAGCTGTAACAAATTTTGTTAAAATTCTAATTTTGTATTCTAATAAGATCAAAAATATTTTGGCAAATAATGCACAAACCTTTTTTTCCCCACTTCTAACAACAAATCTTACATAAATTATAAATTTGTCTTATGAAAAATCTCAATACTTCTTTACCACAATTGCATTACGACTGCCTGATTTCAAACTCATAACGGCCGTAAATAAAGCAAAGAAAAATCCAGCTAATCCTGTTGTTCCAACTAACAAGGTAAGACCACCAATTAGTAAAGGTATTAAAGCCATAAACTTTAGTTTGTAGGCCAATACAAGAGGTAAAAGGAATTTTTTAAATTTCTTTTTAACCTTTTTCACTTTACGACCGGAACTAATCGCTGTTAAGGACTTTGATGTTGATGGCGATAACGATGAGTATGTTGTTGTTGTTGTCGTCGTCTGGGCTTTTGTGGGTAACAAATTCAATAATTTACTTTGTGATTGCGTTTCATTGGTCGCCTTAAATTTAACATTTTGCACTTCTTTATTCATTGTAACGTTATCAATTTGCCTTTGACGACCTTGAACTTCATTTAGTAATGTTAAAGGTAATAACTTATTATTCATACTAAACGAATTTATAGCTGTCGCTAAGATTGTTGCCAGTGTTGTTGATGACTCTTTAAGCATTTCATATGGTGAAGAGTTTAGTATTTGCAAGTCGTAATCATCATTGTTTTTATCTGTAAAGTGTAAAAATAAAAAAAATTATTAACTTTAACTTTATTATTAAGAATGTTAAAGACATAATAAAAACATTTGTCGGCGTATAAAAAGTTTTTTTTTTTAACATTGGGTTTTTTAAACAACTGCTTACAGTACATAAAAAATACCGATTACATTCATTGAAATTCCTGTTCAACGTTTCCTTACACGTGTCGTATAAGGGATTTTGTGTCATTGTTTATGGGAAATAATTTAAAAAAATCCTACATATATTTAGCTAATTGCGTGCTTTTGGTATTTTTTCAGCAAAAAATTCAAAAGGATTAAGAGTCAAGATAATTAAATCAGATCTTTTACTATTTAAGAATTTTTTTAGGTGAACAAACAATTATAATAAATTTATTTGATTAGAGATATATGTAAATTAAAGAAGAAATCTGACAGTTAATTAAGTGAAGTTCATTGAATAAGAAATATATATTGTTGGGAGAATGATTGATGAAGATAAAATTTTATTATAATAAAAATTAATTGTTTGCTCTCAACGTTTCGTGCATGTTATTAAAATTTATTGAATTGAAGTTATTCTATATCGTTTAATATTAATTTACTTTATGATGAACCCAACGATACAACATTAATGTACAATTAATTTCATATATTTTTTACGGATCTGTTCGGATACATTTTGAAACTGTACATCTAACACGCAGGTGGCTCATTACTCAAGTATTTGAGCTATCTAATCAGTGACCATTGCTGTCCCGTTGCTTAACTTCCGAAATGCAAAAACATAATTTTCGTTTACAATCACACAGATGTGATGACCTCTGTTGGGTTGGCAACAACATCTAGAGGGGTAACCAGTTGACCGAAGTACGAATCAATTAATTAAGTCGAGACTTTGTACTTACTCACAAAGGACACACTGTAGTAAATCTAATATGGAAAGAGTTTACTCTGAACATACCTGGAAAAGCAAGGACAACTCAGTGGTATCAAAAGTAAAAGGAACTTATAGAATAGCAAACGCCAGACTCACTCTAGGTAAGGCGCGGATCCACGAATGTAATACCCTACAGCTGATATAAAAATAAAATGTTATTTCGTTTTCATAGTAAAGCATTACCTTGTCTCATATAAACTTAAGTCATTTATTGTTGAATAAAATTGTGGAAATTAAAATCAAATTTTGAAGGGGGCTTTTTATAGCGGCTAGGGTCAAATGAGGACCTATAATTATAAAGTTCATGAGAGACCAGCCTTGGTGGCATAGAACTTGGTTTTGCAATTTTTATCCAAGAAACGAGTATACTAAACATAATCAGGAACTTCAAAGCCCTATTCGGGGGGTTCAGTTGTATGGGGGCTAGGTGAAATAATGGACCGATGTTAACCATTTTAGGCTTCGTCTATGGTTCAATAGAAGATGTGTCAAATTTCATTCAATTATCTCCTAAATTCCGACCTGTAGTTTAAATACAAAGTTTACAAACCCTATCCGGGGTTCAGTTGTATATATTGAATACCAATTCATTTCCAAAGCTTCGGAAAGAATTCGGCAACATCACCAAAGTTATCCCGAAACATAGACTTAACCGTGCATAGGTTTTTTAACCGCTCTTCTTGCGAATCCGGGTTAAAATCACAGTCACTACTTACGAAGAAACTTCAGTCAACTGACTAGCCAGCCCATAGTCCTGTGAGCAACTGGCCACCCGTAGTACCGGATTATGTTTATCTCTGGTTTCACCTCATGTCAAATCGTTCCATAGAATTTCCGAGGAATGAATTGTTATCAACAGTTTATAGTCCCGGCAGACTAGAGGTTCTTGTAGCACCTCTTTTATCCGGGATTGTTATCACACCAAGATGAGGTTTTTAGTATGATTTTAAAGGCATCGTAAGACTATGAAATATAGAGATTGTAATACTTTAAACAATTTTCATAATATTTTCCGATTAGCACACCAAAAAAAGATACTAGATTATCGAAAATTCTTAAAAATAAATGCTACTGCAAGTTGTTGCTCCGACATTAAATATTAAAGACCTAATGCTAAGGGCTTGTAGACCGGAATGAGAAATATTCAGTATATAATTTTCCAAAAAAAAGATACCAATTTAAAATCAAAAACATACTCAACACATTTTCATTCCTGTAACTAGTTAATTTTTTCCATTTTACTGCACACACGTGAATTATAAATGACTTCGTCTGAATCACTTCATCCTAATTTATTTATGTATTCAGTCACTTGTTTAGTCTGATTAACACCACAGTTTCTTTGATCAACAAAAAAAACTATGTGATGATAATGTTGTGTCATATAAAAAAGTCCCAAAACCACTTGTGTTTGTGCAAATGAAATTTGATTTTAAAAACAAATTTAAATATTCCAAGAATTTAACTTAAATAACATTTACACTTAAAAATCTATACCTACTCTGTTTTATTCATGCATAACTTACCCTCATTTGAATATATATCATAATCATCAGCATCAACAACGACATCACTGTCGCTACTACTTCTATTACTATTATTATTCTTATCACTCAAGATTATGTTCTTTAAATTATCATAAAAGTCTTGAGTAGTACTTAAAGTTTTTCTTAATAGCAACATTTTTCCATTGAAATTCTTTTCATCATCTGTAGCAGCATTAGCAGCCGTGTCAATTGAATGAGTTTTAGTGGCTTTTATGGGATTTTCATCAGAAGCGTTGAATGTTGATGTGACAGATTTAACCCCACCGCTGTGAAGTAAATTCTCATAATGATGATGTTGATGATGCTGTTTGGTATTTATGATTTGGTATTTATGATTATCGATTAAATTTTCATTAGTTAAAAAAGAATTTTGTGTTTTTCTTAAACTGCTGCTGTTGAAATTCTTTTCATTGTTTTCGTCTGTTTCATTTCCATTTCTAAACGTATTTATTTTCACATTTGATGTTGTTATTTTACTCGTTGTATTCAAATTGAAAGTGTCAATTTTAGGTGTTAGACTAATGACGTGTTTTGCCTCGAATTGGGGCTGTTGGAAATAATGCCAATTTGCTGATGTTGAGGAAGATGTTTTTGTATGATGTTTGGTTGGTGTTGCTACATCCTCTATATTATTTAAATTTAGTTTTGAGGATATTAAGTTCTTTTCAGTTTTCGCTTCATATTGTTGATGTACTTGACTTATAATATCGTTTGGTATTTGAATTTGAGGATATAACGTTTCAATATTATTCAAAGGATAAAGCTGTTGTTGTTGTTGCTGATAATGATGAGAGTTGGGTTGGGTTTTTCCTTTACCTCTGCTGTTTTTTATAATATTTTTATGATTTGTTGTAGAGTAAATATTTGGCCTAAATTTTATGTTTTTTAAAGACTGTGTTGGAGCAGAGGATGATGGCAATGCAGATAATAATGGTGATGTGACTGAAGATAAAGATGATGCTGTTGATGTCTTTATATGTCGTTTACTATAATTTCCGTTACGATGATGCTGTTGCTGTTGAT
This sequence comes from Lucilia cuprina, assembly GCF_022045245.1. NCBI lineage: Eukaryota > Metazoa > Arthropoda > Insecta > Diptera > Calliphoridae > Lucilia > Lucilia cuprina. The sequence continues at coordinate 28,646,782 of NC_060952.1, forward strand.
AATGATGATTGTATGCAGAGTTGTGATATGTCTGTGGATTAATATAACCTTGATGCTTTTGTTTTGAATTATTTCCCAAGCTATTTCTTAAATCTGTACTATGCCTTAAGTCAGAGGCATGAGTTGGTGTCGTTGACACCGACACTGCTGGTGTTAAAGTTGTTTTCGCTGCCAACCATTTGTGTGTTGGTATTATTGGTTGCCACGTATCCTCATCAGCTTTAACTACAGAGTTCACTCGCATCTTTCGTACTCTTGTACTTGCAACACTTGTGGCATTTTTGCTTAATTCTTCTGTGGAACATAATTTAATCGCGGGATTTAATATAATAATAAATGAATAGAAAACAATTAGTTTGTCTAACATTTCTTTTTGTTTTTTTTTATTTAACGGAATTAAAATGTTGTTTTGTCACTTTTCTTTCGTTAGAATTGTTTCACTTTTTCATTTAATCCACTTTAAGGTGATCATCATCCGTTTATGGTTTACACGCAAATAGTCATTTTCACTCTTGGGTCAAGTATTTTATAAAAATTTAAACGTATTTTTATATTTTCAACACAATCTTTCACCATCTCTCTATGTTTAATAGAAATAATTTTTTTTCTTATTTTAGTCGTTACTATTTTAAAGTATTATTACCTTTGTTGTAGTTCACTGATTTTTATGGTTATTTACCTGTAAATATTTTTAGAAAAAAAAAACTTTAACTGAAATATACAAAATTTAAACAAGTGCAAGAGTTAAAAATTTAAAGTCATGAACGAATTAAAAATAAGCTACCGATAGCCCTCATTTTCGATATATTTTTTTATAGAAGGATTGAAATAAAATAACGAAATTATAATAAGGAAGGTCAGAATCGTATGTAAAAAATCTTACGTTTTTAGACTAAAGATTTTCAATCTTTCATTCTCAGCAAAGAAAGAAGCGAAAAGAAGTAGAATTTGCTCCATTGAAGTACTCGAAAAGAACTAAACAATGGGCTGTTGGAGAAATGTATTACAATTTAATTTATTTCTATTCTACACAAATCTAAATACAACCCTGATCAGCTACCGAGTGTTGTACACTTTTACCTTAAAAATTATTTAAAATTACTATAAATTATTCTTTACAACTTTAATAACTTTGTTTAAGTTAATCTTTAAAGATTGTTAATTTATAATTTAATTTGGGGTCATAGTTGACGAAGTGATTCTTAAGAATACATTGTAATACCATCCGAAAAATCGGAACATACTAGCCAAGATTTTTATGGTTTTACGTTTAAAAAGATATTAATGGTACTGGAGATAAGGTACTTCAGGAAATTAAAAAGTGATATACGTAAGTATGTATGTATAATGCCACTATAGTACTGTAGGGTATAGCACTAAATTATTTTTGTGGTCATTTTTTCTTAATGAAGAAATGACAAGAAACTTACTTTTACCGAATTTTAGTTCTTTTTATAATCATCTATCATAATCTAAATCAGTTAAGGAATATACACTGAAAAAATGATAAAAAATTTCATTTCCATAGTGGTAGTAAGTACAAGATATGCTACACTTTCAGACTCCAAGAATATTTAGTATTGTTTAAACTTTGTTAAACGAATTTCGAAAATGTTTTTAAAACAAGGGTACAACATTAAAAATTGGGTCAATCTATAAATAAATTTTATAGATTTGCTGTGGCTGATACATATTTGAATTTAGTCAATTTCGGATAAAACTGTGTTTTGTACATTTTAAATAAAAAATTTGCGAAGTATTGTAGTCCAGATGATATAAAAATAGCTGGAACATTTTATAAATCGAAAGTTCTTAACCCATAAACAGTGGAAGTCATTGTTAAAATTTTGCAATAATTTGAAATTTATTATCATTTGTTCAATTCACAATCAAGTTGTATATTGTATCTACTAAAGTGTAGTAACAGATTTTTGTAGCAAGTCATAAGTTTATGTTCACAACAAAAAAACAAACAATGTCAAAAGTAAAAAAAAACAAATAATATTAAACTTATTAAACGAGCAAAATAACCTAAATTAATTTCTTTTTATTTAAAATTCTATTATTTTTATTTTTCCACATTTAAAACTAATAAACAAACAGTTTTTAATAAAATTTTATTTTTGTTTTGTTTGTTTGTAATTTCTGTGTTACCTTACTTTATCGTTTTTTATTCGATTGAATTTTTTATTTATATGCTGAAATAAACAATTGACAACACTGAGTTTTCTTACGACATTCGAAAAACATATGAAAAATTGTCGTAAGAGTTGTATAGAACTTTTGCATAAAAAATACCAACAGCATTGTTATGACTATTGTAGCAGCTGCTGACATACAACGCTACAATATCAATTGTGAATTGAACAATTGAATTTGAATATTTGTCGGATTTATTAAACAAAATACAATAATTTATAGTGTATATTAAAATAAAATTGAGAAAAATTAATCCTTGGAACAATATAATCCTTAGGTTCAAAACCCCAATAACAGTTTTTCGCTATGTAAATTAGGAAATAACAAAAAATATAAACAAAATTATTAAGTATGAAAAACTGAGAAAAACAATAACCAATAATAAACTCATTTAACTACCCAAATTCTTCCAGTGTAATTCTTTTACATTTCATCATGTCGTTTATGTGATCGTTCATCCATTAACATACAAAATAGTTTTTTTTCGAACTCCCCTTCATTTTAGCACGCTTTTAAATATCCCATACAATTTCCCACCTTCTTTACTTTGTAAGAGTACTTAGTAGGGTCTTTTTTTGGATCTTTCATACTCTCAAATTTCGCTCTTCTATTGCTCTCTATTTATTCTTCATTTTTTTGTATAAGTTTCTATATCAAATAAATTTTTTTTTCTTTTCGAGTTGTATATTTTTTAGATTTCTACTCTATTTTTAATCTCATTATTTATTTCATTCATTTAGTAAGTTTTTTTCTTCTTTTGTTTGGTGATAATTTTATATTTCAAATCATTTACTCATGCGCTTCAAATGATCATCCTCTTTATTGGTAATAAAATAAAAGATGATCTACTTTAATTTTTAGTTTAACTTTAAAGCCTAATGGTTTATTTTTTATTGGCAAAACGATGAGATTTCGTTTAATTAAATTTATATTAGAAAGGCGTGGTTCAAGTTAAACGTGTTGTTTAAAAATGTTAGGTTTGGTCATTAATATTTAAAAAAAGGTAATGCAACTAACTAAGCCTACTAACTAAATTTTTAATATCTTTTTTATAATGACATTATATATTTGATTTAATATTTCTTAAGATTCAATCGAGTTGAAATAAAAAGGAAATAATAAGACCTGACATTATTGTTACACACAGAGAAAACAGATATGATTTTGGCAAAAATATTCTAAGAGCAATTATGGATAGAATTATTGTGAATATAAAAACATTTTCTAATAATTATTAATATAAAGAATATCATAATGATCATATTAGTATAATGAGGAATAATGTTATGATTACATATAAGTAGTCCTAATATTTAACCACAATATTATGTAAGTAATAATAATTTGATGTTGTAACATCATATCAAGACCGAATGACATCACAACATTATCGTAATATATTCTAAAATAATTATATTGTAATCATATTATGGTTACAAATTATCATATTATAGTTTCAAATAACTACATTGTGGTTTCAAGTAACCATGCTTCAATACCAAACTGCTTAGGACAACAGTGAATATTTTAAGTGAATTTGGCTGATTTCAAACTGAACTGGCCCTAAAAATTCCTTAATTTTAAACTGATTACGGCAAAAATAATTCTAACATTTTTGTAGAATAATTTTGGTTCACAATATGATTTTTTGTGGGTTGTAGAGGAATATTGTGTTCGCTTTTTGTCGAAATGGGTGCCAAAATTGTCGTAATTTAGATCATAAAAAATTTCAAAATTTTTTTTAATTTATGTGGCCGTTATAGTACAATAAAAGTCCTTTTGCCGAACAGAAATACACTAGGTTAGGTTAGCAGGCTGTCCCTTGTTGTTCGCATTAGGGGCACGCTTGGGTCCATGTTGTGATCCCTTTGTGATACCTGAAAAGAGAAAGAAAATGGTCGGCGTATTATTACACTTCGACCCAACTACTCTGGTTTCCTATCCAAACCATTTAGTTGCACGAATAAAGGAGTCTATCCTTCGGATGTCAGCCTCAGATAGTTCCGTCAAGTCATGCACGACGTTTGCTCCTACAAGATTCAGTATATTTTCCGCTAGGGCAGGACACTGACTGAGGAAGTGAACAGTACTCTCTTTTTCCTCTTCATCTAGACAGCTCCTGCAGAAGTCATTACTAGAAAGGTCTAGTCTTCTAGCACGGAGCCCAAAAGGCCAGTCACCACTGCGATCAAGTTCCGTAGATTTGCTCTCGGAAATTGAATAAGGATTCGTGATATACGTGGGTCATACGACTAACAAAAATTATTTTTCTCGCGATTAGCTCTGAATTACGGAATTTTGGACACCCAATTCAAGAAGATTGCAGATTTTTTAACATATAATACTGAGGTCAAAATTTTCAATCGCTGGTGGAGAACTGAGGATCTTTTCAAAAAAACGTTTTTTACATTAAAACGCAACGTTTTAGTCTACCGGACATCCTAATGAACATACATACATGATAAATGTTATTCTTTTGGAAGTACTTCGTTTTATTTTTTATGGGTAATTATGGATTTGACGTAATTCAGTTGGAACAGTTGTATATCCATATCCACAAAAAATGCAATGTGTATTTTTCATAGAATTTTTTGTCTTTTCTATGGACAAGCAATCTTATAATGACGCCTGCTAATGCTGTTTAGTGTAATGACTGATCACTGTATTGCAAACAAGATAAGTAAATTCAGAACCTTTTTAAGAAATTTCGTTTTAAATTGATTGAAAAACATATATAGTGGCAACAAAGCTCGATAACAAGGTAATATGAAGCGAAAAAATAGGTTATTTAAATAAAGGTGAGAAAAAAAGTCAAAGTTTTTTCTTAAAATTAATCTCAAAATTTTAATACATTTTAGGAAAAATATTTTTTTTATTGATGGATTAAGATACTTTCTTTGGCTATTACTGCATGACCTTTACAAAAAAAAAAGAGTTACAAAAGTTAAAAGAGTGCAACCGTCAAACATTATAAAATTATTAGTTTCACTTTCATTTATTCGTTTATATTGACAAGCAACAATTAAATATTTATTTCTTTTATTATCAATATGTTTGTAAGTAATTAATCTTAAATTATGTCATTTTAATGTTGTTAAACAAAAATATCACGTGCCTACGTTTTATTTTTCGATTTTTTTCTAAAGAGTTTTTTTTTCAATATCAATTTTATTTTCTATTAAAAAAAATCATCTATTATTAAGTTCACTTTCGAAAATAAACAACCATAAAATTGCTTTCTTTTTTTATTTCTTGTTTTTTGACAAATAGATTGGTTTCAAGAAAAATAAAATTATTTAATTATAATTTTATTGAAGTTTATTTTTTTTATTTACACTAACATTGAAGTATTATTCTTTATAACACGAGATTAGTTTATGTATTTATTGTATAATAACAACAAACCTGTTTAAAAAATTTATTTATTTATTTTGTTAAACGGAAACTTTGACTATTTTGTACCAAAGACTAGATGCTTGCCACACTTTGAGAAGTGAAGTTAAGATGTAAACTGATACAAGATTTCGTTGCCATAGTATTTAAATGTGGAAATTATTTCAAAACCCTTCAGCAACGGTTGTTTTACTTCTCCTAACAACTTTGGTAATTAGTATTTCCAGGGAAATTTTATCTACTCTTGCATTTGTTAAATTTTATGTGGTTAAGGTTAAGAAGTAAATAGAAAAATAAAACAAAATACATTTTGTACTTAAGTCCTGTTAGACTTTTTAATGCTCTATATCACTTGAAACAAAAAATGTTTTTATTAAGAAGCTGTATAAGTATTTCTATAAGAAGTATATGACATGTATTCAGTTCGGTAATCGATTAACTTAAGGTGAATTATTGTCAATGACTGACTGCTATTATTTATATGTAAAGATTCCAATTTTTCCACTTACTGTTCTAAGAATACTTGGATTTTGTTGAAGGTATAACCCCAACCTAATAACATCTTCATCATAACATTAACTCAACAACATTAATTCAATCAATATACTCCTAGCAAAAAATAACTTCCAAAGAATCGAAAAAGAAGTACAGTTTACTCCATAGAAGTACTGAAAAAGACTTGAAGAAGTATTGACTTTAACACAGTTTTGTCATAGAAGGGACGTTCCTTTTATTTGATTCCAAATTCACTACATCTGAAGTCATTCTCAGGAATTATTTTTTGTGTTCCTTTTAGAAGTTATTAGGAAGTGAAAATGTAATATAATAGAATACAACTAATTTGACTTAAATAATATTAACAAAAATAAATAAATTACACTCAGTTATCATACGACACATTCATTATGTAGACGTGTGGGTGGTACCCGCCGAACCTCACATTCATCCCGTACCATATACAATTAATACCAACTCATTGCCAACGCTGCGGGGTATCTGTTGTTGTCGGCAACAGCACCGAACTTATCCAGAAATATCGACTATTATCATGCATCAGTCTTTTAACCGCCACCTACTCTCCCCGCGAATTTAGGTTTAAACCACAGCCACTACGTGGATCCCGAAGGAACCTCAACCAACTGACCGTCCAGGAAATAGTACTGCGGGCAACTGGCCACCCGTAGTACCAGATTATGTGGTGCTCTGGTCTGACCTTTGCGAGGACTAAGCCAAACAGTAGACTGTAAACAATTTTTCAATCCCGGTCAGATTGGAGGTATTGGCCATCTCTTTATACCCCAGGATTGCAATAACACCAAGGCGGAGGTTTCGCCAAGGTAACATGCCCCCGAGGGGTCTTTCGTAGGCATTAAACATCACTTCCACATTCACTTAGTACGACTTTTGATGTGGTGATAAATGTTATTCTTTTGGAAGTACTTCGTTTTATTTTAGCTTGGCTGTGTTTTTATTACAGTATCAGCTGTACCAGCAATAGGGCATCATAATAATTCAAATTTAAAAATTTAAATGAAATTTTATTTTTTATATTAATTTACACGTACAAATTTGTTTGTAATTTATCTTTTTGTTCATGTAAATGTACTTTAATGTTAATTTGTTCGTTAAAAAAATAACAAATATAGTGCTTATAAAGCTGTAGTACAATTTAGCCACAAGGTATTCGTAAAACAACTTTATCATTTTAAATATTTTGTACTTATTACAGATTGTAAACTTCCATGAAACTGACACAAAAATATTTGAAGTTGAATACGTGTTAAAGTAAAATACAACAAGTTTTGGTGGAAAACTAAATATGTTGGGGGAAAAGTAGTTTACACATTTTTTTCTCTAAACTGCAAAGGAAAAGTTTTTTTAGCCGTAGAAATAAAATTTAAAGTTACAAGGTTAATCCGTCCCAGCAAAAAAAGAACTTCTAAAGAAGGGGAAAAAGTAGAATTTACTCCATGGAAGAACTGAAAAAGACCTGAAGAAGTTATGATTTTAGCACAGGCTTGTCATAGTAAGAATGTCCTTTTTATTTAATTCCAAATTTAATACATCTAAAGTCATTCTCGTGAAATATTTTTAATGTTCTTTTTTTTTGGAAGTAAAATTGTATTATTATAGAACACAATTAATTTTACTTAAATAATGTTAGCATTAATAAAATTAATAAAACAGAGCCCAAGGTTAAGAAAATCACTATTTTCAAATATTTTCCTAGAACTATTGATGGAATATTTAAAATTAAAACCAAAAGATAATATTTTTGGTATTCAATGGAAGAATGCATTGACAAAATTTTGTAAAATGAGACATTAAAATAAAAACTGTTTTAAAAATAAAGTGGTCTTTTGGATCATAGTGTCATTATAATAGCTCCATGTTATAATAGCTCCATTGCAATGGCATTGATGACTCAAATAAAAATGTATAGTCAGGCATGGCCGAACGTATGATACCTTAAAAATGTAAATTAATTCCTATTTATTTGTTTTTAAAAATATTTTAACAATATGTTGACAAGAAAATAAATTCTCCAAAAGGGGGGCAGGGTTAAATACTAGCCTATACTTAGAAATTTTAATAAGTGGATTTAAAGATATTTATTTTATGACGGTACTGGACATATTGGAAGGTTATACACAATCATCGGACGTGCCTGATCGTATACCACACAGAATATGTCGGAAACGCTGATCCCAGATAGAATGTCTTGGTCAAGCGAAACGTTAGATCAAATACCAATAGGAATCCGTTGTTACACGGATGGCTCTAAAATGGGGGATAAAGTAGGGGTCTATATTGAAGATCCAGAAGCAGAAATATATCACCGTTTACCAAATCATAATACCAGCTTCCAGGCATAACTACAAGTATAGCGGAATGCGTAAATTGGATTAGGATAAAAATGCGCCCCACAGCGTTTAAAATATTTACCGGCAGCTAGAAGGCAATTAGAGCGATATCAGGAGGTAGAACTATATCTAAGACCGTATTGGATTGTAAGAAAGCTTTAACTGAATACTCTCCCAGAGGTAAGGTTCACATCATATAGGTTCTAGCCCACTCGGGAGTAGTCGGTAACCAAAGAGCGAATGTAATAGTGTTAAAGGGTAGGGAGCTCGTGGCAGTTAACCTGACAAACGCAAGACCATTCGACGCAACAAAAGCTGAACTAAAATTTTGGGTGAGAGAATTCCATAAGACCTCTTGGAATAATGAAACAGTGGGTAGAACCACGAAAATCCTATGGGGTGACCCTGATGAGAACAAGACGAAAAATCTCCTCAAAATGAGCAAGTCTGAAGTCAGTATTTTAAGTGGACAACTCAGGAATAAGAGCACATTTATGCAAAATTGGACGTGTGGATTCAGACGTTTGTAGAGCATGTGGTGAGGACATTGAAACTCTGGAGCACTTTCTTTGCCACTGCCAGGCATTCGTCAAAGTTAGATCCAAGTATCTTGGAAGTGATGTTATTCCGGAAATAGCATTCCTGACTAACACTGATTGGAAGATTCTTAGGAATTACGTTCACGAAACTGAGTTTCTGAACACTGAAAAATAATTAATTCTACAGGCCCGATTGTGGCCTAGGTGTATTTCTTCGGATTTGATGTAGTATATATCCTCGTATCAACCTTACCTAAGACTTATATAAAACTTTGTTGTGCAATTTTTGTAGAGATACAATGACATTTAGTAGAACAATATGCTCAAAGGGCCTTTTTGGATGGAACGGTTTTATGAGGACTATGCGAAATAATTGATTGATTTTAAACATTTTCAATAGGATTCTTTGTTGTTGAAAATTGCAACCTGTATAGTGCGCACAAGGTGGAAGGGCATAGCTTAATCGATTTAGAAAGTAATTCTTGTTGGTGTATGACCATTATTTTTGGGTGTTACAAACAGCAGCATATAAGCAAAATACCCATCCTACGAGTTATACTGGTGTTGTGTATAATAATAACGTTTAATAATAGCATTTTCATACAAAATATCAATTTATATTACAAAGTAATGCCCTTTCCATACATTTGTAACAGTTTATAGCTGTTTTGTGATTAACAGAAGAAATTGATTTTAGTTTTAACTGCTTGTGATAACCATTTCTCACCAGCACATTTGAAAATGCATTTGAAAAACAAAATCTAACATCCATTATTTTGATCAAACTGATTTTTTTCAAAGAGTAGAATAAATATAAATAAGTAATTTAAATTTCACGTATAAAGATTCGTGCTGCATGATTATAACTTTATTCTATTTACATACATAAATAAGTATGTTTGTATGTATCACCGTATGTACGATTATTTAAATTTTTCTACATTTGATTCTTGTTCTTTTGCACCAAATTTAAACTGATCTAATGGCATGATTATAACGTGTGCCATTCGTGTGTCAGTCAAGAGCTGTGCTATTGTGGTTATATTTGTAGTGGCATTGATGCACGGAATGAGCACTAGTGTGTATTGTATTAATGCTAGTCGAACTCGTAACACAAAAGTTTCTAGTAACTAAAGAAAGAAGTGCAACATCATGACACACACACAGCATAAGAGTTCATGAAATAAAATAGATTCTAATGTTTTCATGTACTTACTTGTCTATATGTATATTTGTGAAAACGTTTATAAGATTGGAGATAGTCTAGTAGAATGGTACTATTTTGAGTGCAGATGAAATGAGAACCTATTTCAATTTTTGGAATCTATTATCCACCAGAAGGGGGAAGCAGCTCCTAAAAATTAATTGTAATTTTAATATTTTTAAATAAAATATTTTCATAATATGTATATTGGTATTTTTTGGTACCATCCTAACCAAAAGTTCATTCCAATGTGTGTATTTTTATACGAATACATATTTATGTAGATATGTATGAATTGAATATATTCAGATTGTGTGTATATAATAATTTATAATCAATTACTAATCCAGTTATATGCGTGTAAACGTAGCTGAAAATATACCACCTTTTGTTTAAAAACAAAATAAATATTCAATTTGTCTTTTCTGTGTCAGTTTAATGCAGATGCATTTAAAACTTTTTTAAAGAAATTCTTGAGAAAAAAACGTGCAAAATTTACTAATGTTTTCCTCAGGTTTGATGTAAAATTCTTCCAAATTTTGTAAAGTTTCTATTCTTATCCCATCTCCATCCCATCGGCAATGTGGGTCATTTTGGATTCAGAAACACAGAAAAGCTAAAACTTCAGACTTCAGACTGATTCTCTCACTACGTAGGACATCTATGATATAAAAAGCAAATTTTAATTTACACAATAGTATTTTAAGCCAATATCTGAGTAATACTTACGATCACGATCACTTACGAATATGGAGTTAGGTAAGTACTTACTTGTTAGCCTTTTTTTTTTGTTGTGACTCAATTCAAAAACACTCTTAATATTTGACATTCCACTGTATTTGGAGCAAATAAGGAAAAAAGGTAATTGTATAGATATCATTAAATGCTCGTATACACATTTGTATATTTTTCGTTTCTATTGTGAAAACTAAAGATTTAAAAAAATGCTCTTTATAACATTTTGTTTCATTGCAAAGGTTTGGCATTTCATTGTAGCAACTAAGGCAGTTATTTTGTATTTCTAATTTACAAAGAAAGTAGAGAATACTTTAAAGCTGTTGTTTTAAATTAAACGAAAATATCACCCACTTCAATGCCTGGCTAAAGCAAATAGTATAGCATATCTTAAGGTATAAAATATTTCAACTTTCTCCAAAAATGTAAGCAGCAAACAAAATATTTTAAATTTATCAAGCAAATTATACAATTTTCGTTGGCTGTATTAGGCACATCTAATGGGACATTGTATATTTTGCACGAGTGATTTAAAGGCCTAATAGTCTAACCTATGGTGATATGAATTGGTCACTGATGTAGTACGTCTTTATTTGACTTCATTACACTTTTTCATGTGGGGAATTCTAAAGTTGGCCAAAAATCCTTAAATTGAACTACTACAGTATTGTATAGATTAATATCTATTATTACTATGTTAGTACTTTTAGATAGTAGTTTAGACACAATTTTTTAACAACATCGGTTAAGAACTCTTTGAGTTTCAGCGGCAAAAGATTGAAATTTGTTTTTTCACATCGATGCAACTTATTACCAGAAAAATAAATAATATTCTCTAGAAAAACGTTTTAATCGCTTTAAACTCATTTATAAGATAACAGACATTTATTTTAGTCGATGTTGTCATAGAATCTAATTATTATCATTGATAGTTTCTTTTTAACGATAAAAATGGATTGGTCTCAAGAAATTCAAGGTAAAATCGGTTTTAATTGTTCTGGTCTGGTGGACCGTAGGTGGTGGGTTCGATTTCCACCTGAGGCACTGGTTAAGGAGCGCACAACAGGCCCGATAGAGGCCTAGGTGTATTTCTTCGAATTTGATGTATATACAGTTAATCTTAAAAATAAGTATACAGAAATACTGACAATTGGTTTTATTTAAAAAAGGATATTATTTTTTCAAAAATCAAAAAAGAAACATATTTATTTATTAAAAACAATTATGATAATTATTATTCACTACTTTTTTCCGGGTTATTTTGTTTACTTGAGTTCTCATTTAAGGTGTAGTTAAATAGGTACAAAATTTACGCCACAAAAGTAAGTATACAGATAATTTCAATATGTATTTGCCTTAATGGTATAAACAAAATTCATGAAAATTTTACCTGTTTGAATGTAATTATTTTATAATAAAATATTCTGAACACTATAACATGGAAAATATTCACTTTTTGTTCCGATAAATTGAAATTTTTGGTAATTGATCTGAATATTATTTATAGGAGCATTTTTTCCTATTTAAGAACATTAAACCCCCGGAGTTTTGGATCGGGTATTCAATGATATCCCTCGTTTGTTCATTATGATGCATTGGAAGACGATATTTTAACTTTTAAATTAATTGTTTCTTTACAATAATTACAATCTATTGCGGAACATTGCCGTTTTTAAGATAGTACAGCGTTCATATTCGATATTTAACGGCGATTTTCTAAAATTTATATCTTAAAATGCGATATTAATAATATTTGCACAATTTTGCATCTTTTTAACTTTAGCTTAAATGAGAACTCAAAGAACCAAAATATGAAGAAAAAAAGTAGTGAATAATAATTATCATAATTGTTTTTAATAAATAAATGTGTTACTTTCTTGTTTTTTGAAAAAATAATATGTTTTTTTTTTTAATAAAACCAATCGTCAGAATTTCTGTATACTTATTTTTGTGATTAACTGTATCTACATCGTCCTTTCAAACTAACTAACTAAATAAAAAATGAATATAACATTTCAGAAACATTTTTTTCAAAATTGTAAAAAAATTAAAAAAAAATATTTTTTTTTTTAAATTTTGAAGAAAAAATTAAAAAAAAATATTTTTTTTTTAAATTTTGAAGAAAAAATTTAAAAAAAATAAAAAATATGCAAAAATTAAAATAAAAACTATACATTTAAAGAGTTGATTTTGCTCTAAAACTATAAAAATGTGTCTTAGATATGCTACAAAAGTCAAATTATGCTCAATTATGCTCTTATGGGCAAAATATGCAAAGATATGCTTTAACAAATCGATGGCAATCATTACGATTCGTGATATATTTGTGAAATGGTCAGTACATTCTTAGTGCTATTTTAGATTACATAAAAAAGATCGTCTAACATATTATTGTTAAAAACTATTGTAGGAATACGACCAATGCGGCTTTAATGAAGAACCGGTACAACTTTCGTGACATATTCTCAAAAGTTACCTTAGTTAATATAAATTAAGACCATTGAAAAAATCAAATATATATTCATTTTTTACAACTTTAATACCAAAAATGACCTTTAGAGGGTTAATGATTTTTAGTTTTAGAAATTTCATCAGAAATAACTTTTCATGGACTCGAAAATAATAATCACAATTTACTAGATCAAAATTAAGCAACAATTTGTAATAACATAATTTTTACTTAATTAAAAGCCAAAACTGCCTTTTTCCCGAAATCCTTCAAATTCACATCGCAGTGACTGTAAAACTATGAGAGGTATTGAACTGATTCCTTTTGTGTTTAATTCTTATGTATATCCTTTATAATCTCCAGTATAGAAAACTTTTTATTGTTTTAAATCCATTTAACAACATTTTTTAAAGTTTGAGATGTTGTTAAAATAATGGCTCTTTTTGGACCACAGACTTAACCGACTTAACGTTATGCAATTTAAACAATAATTCGTACTATCACATTTATGAATCTTGTAAATATTTTTTTTATTTTTTTTTGTAAAATTTTTGATAACTAAAAAAATTTCGGGAGAAATTTTAATAAGTCAAAAATTTGTTAACCAATTTTGAGTTTTTCTTTCATTTTGAAAAGACTATTTTGTAGATATTACGATTTTGCTATAAAATGATGCAATAATTAATATTTAAAGCCTCATATTGTGAAAAACTATGAACTTACAAACTTTGTCGGCGATTTTGCCGCGACTCTTAAAATAATTGAATAATCTAGGTACATCCTCCTTTTAAACTAACTAACTAACTAACTTAGCTTGTCGAGCGATATTAAAACTCTATTAAACGAAATGTATAAAAATTATATGGTATATGGGGGTCCACTCCACGCGCTCTACGCTTTCCCGCATTCTATGCGTCTGTCAAAAAAGTACAATCAATGTATGTATGCTGAAATTTACAAGCAAAAAACCGTAGAATGTCTTGACGCGTAGAGTGCTTAAAGTAGATCTACTTTCTACTTTTATAAGCGTCACAAGCGGCGCACGAACATGTCAGCTGATTTTGACATTCTATATTGTTTATTTAATGCGAATTTATTAATTTTAATAAAATAAAATTATTTTAATGATAAAAACATAATAAATGAAATCTGTAGAAAAACGCAAACAAAAATTTTACTCGTAAAAACGGCGCATGTAAAACAAACTCATACAGATTTAAAGTTGTGATTATTTCATGGTACATGGAAGTAGTCATGGAGGGATATCATATGTCTTGCAATACATATACATAAGATACTATGTACTAAAAAATATAAAAACGGCCTCAGTTCACCACCAGCAATTGAAAATTTTGATTTCAGTACAATAAAAATATTGTCTGCAATATTTTCGAATGGAGCTTAATCGCGGGAAAAATAATTACAATTTGAAGGGAATGACAATGGACCTTTTGACCTCGGAGTTTAAATTATCAGAAAACATAAAATGAGAGAAGGACAGTTAAAGAGGTCGATTTAAAACATAACGTATTACCCATTTTTTACCCAGTCGTTACTGCCTTATATGAAATTAAACACAAATAATTTTTTTAATTTTTTTTTATATAAATGCAGAATTTTTATTCTTTTTGCTCAAAAATAAATAAAACACATTAAATATTACACATACATAAATAATTAAATTATAATAAATTTATAATAAAATTTATAATAAAAAATAAATAAATTAAAGAATAAAATAAAAACATGTTTTAAATAAGAAGCTTATAAATTAAGATACAATAAATTAAAATAAAATAATAATAAAAATAAGTAGAATAAGAACTTAAATGTACTAACGGAACAAAAGTACACAATAGATGCGGAAATAAGCGGACTTTTCAAGAAAATCTACAGTTTCTAAAGTAAAAGATAATGAATGTATGGAGAATAAGAAATGCTAGTTATAATCACTACACTTCTAAAGCTTAGTATGAATGTATGATAATGCTAATGGAAGCACGTTTATAATTTTCAAGAATTATGCAACATGCAACAAACTGTATTTGAAATTACAGAAAAATAGAAAATACATTCATCCATTGGTACAAATACTTCTAATATTCAGTTCAGTGTATGTCAGCGCAATTTCAAACAACATGAAATGCAACGAAATAAGTTCAAAGTTGATCTAGAGAAAATCAAATGGAATGAAGATGAGAAGAGAAACGTTAAAGTTTAATTAAAGTTTATAATAGAATTTACGCAGAAAATAACAGTAGAAATTTTATAGCAATGTTAAATGAGATGCATAATAAATAATATTAAATTACGGTAAATTTGTATAAATTATGAATATAGAGACAACAATAAGCTGAGGGGAATTAAAAAGAAAAAAAAACAATTATTAAAACGGAATATTTTAAATTGAAATTCTATAGAAAACTTTAGTAAAGTTTAAGTAAGATAAGTTATTCTATACAAAATAGTAGTAATGATTACTTTATTAAAAGTTAAGGGCTGGAGCTAAGCTGAAATTGTTTTAAGAAGTTTCTAATTACAAAATGTCATTTGAGAGAAGACATAGAAAATATGTGAAAATTATCTATAAGATAATTTAACAATTTTAAAATAATCTTCTAATTTTTATAATTTTTGTTCTGTTGATGACTTTTGTTGCTGTTGTGGCTGCTGTTGTTGGTGTTGTTGTAGTTTCAGTTGTTGCTGTTGCAATTGTTTTGTATAACTACGATAAGCTAAATCATGAGCCTGATTCAGGGATCTTCTATCCCAACCACCACCGCCACCACCTGAAGACCAACCGCCACCACCACCGCCTCCACCAGAAGACCAACCGGAACTGCCGCCCGATGATTTACTTGAGAGTAGTTTCTTCAAACCCATAATACCCGCCAGTAACAAAGCAATCTTTGAAATAATTAAGGCCTTGCCAGCCAACATATACAACATTCCCATGGCAATTGGCAGCATACCCATCATTTTCATAGCCATACCCATCATCATCATGCTCATCATTTTCTTCATTTTACCACGACCTTAAAAGAAATTAAATCATGTAAAAATATAATGTTTTTAATTTTTGTTAAAAAAAAACTTTGTGGGGAGAAATTTTTCTCTAATTAAATTAGTGTAATAAAAAGTAAATATGTTCAAAAAATTGCGTTTTTAACTACATAAATATTTCAACATTAGTTGAGTTTATTTTTAATATATATGTATTTCATTAAGCAGAAAATAATACTTTCATTTTTGTTTTTAATAAGTAATTCAATTTTCTTTATGTTGATGAAAATTAAACATGATTTTCTACTTATTTATATGGTTCGCTTGATTGAATGGAAAATCTTAGTATTTTTTTAGTTTTGTAAAAGACAGATTCGACTTAAGATTGTTTTGATAAAAAAAATTAAATTAATCTCTAAATGAACTTAATTTGAGCTTGATTCGTTCTTGATTTAAGAACTTTTTAACCATGAACATATAGAGAGATTTTGGCTTGTAAGAAAATTACTTGTATGTATAGAATTACATAGCTATACTCAAATTTTTAAACCAGTAATTTGAGTTAAAGTAGTTTACTGAAGGGGCCCTATATAAAGGGGGGAAGGGTGAATTAAGGGGCGATTCTCAAAAATTGGTAGATAGAATTTTACTCATATAAGACTTATTAATGTCGTATTTCATACTCGCTTTTTAAAGCAGTTTTGACTGTTAAAACTGTCAACTCTAGCTCTTTCCTGTTCGGACTCTAGCGTTCTTTCAACAGGCAGAAAGACGGACAGACATGACTAGATCGATAGATTTAAGAGATAACAATTTTTTAGCTTCTGCGAAAGTGATGTTTAATGACTTATAAAAATGCGATAAGTATTTTTTCAAAACAGAATATATATTTTTTCTAGTTGGTGTTACTTCTTGAAAATTAGTGTATTTGGAATCAAATAAAAAAGGACATCCCACCTATGTTTAAATCATTGCTTTTGCAGGTATATTTTAGTACTTTTATGGATCCATTGAGTATTCCAAAATACATCACGTTGTAGTGAAGCAGACAAAAAAATCGATGGGAATCGAATCTACAATCCCAAGTCTGATGATCTAGCACGCTACATACAGGACTACCAGGGTACCTGGATGTGTTATAAAAACAAACTTAAGCCCATAAAAATGTTCAAGAAATACAAATTTCGATAGGCATTTACAGATGAAATATCTCTGCAGTCAGACTGGGTTCATATGTATTTTTCTCAATAGTACTAGTTTAAATTTCTTCAACCACTTATTTCTGTGTCAGAAGAAACAAGTCACCATCAAAAAATCCTAATCAATAAACTTTGATATTAAAGGACATCCCACCTATGTTTAAATCATTGCTTTTGCAGGTATATTTTAGTACTTTTATGGATCCATTGAGTATTCCAAAATACATCACGTTGTAGTGAAGCAGACAAAAAAATCGATGGGAATCGAATCTACAATCCCAAGTCTGATGATCTAGCACGCTACATACAGGACTACCAGGGTACCTGGATGTGTTATAAAAACAAACTTAAGCCCATAAAAATGTTCAAGAAATACAAATTTCGATAGGCATTTACAGATGAAATATCTCTGCAGTCAACCACTTATTTCTGTGTCAGAAGAAACAAGTCACCATCAAAAAATCCTAATCAATAAACTTTGATATTATCGAAGCAATTTTCTCATTAATTAGATCTAAATTGAATTTTAAAATTCAAGTCATTTTCTGATGGGATCTTTTTAGGGATAGGGTCAATTTTAGACTGATCCTTATAAAATTTGGTAGAGAGGTACTCGCAGCACTCATAGTTTTTAACTAGTAATGAACGTTAAATTCATTTCCTAAAGGGAAACTTATAAAATGTGAAAGTGACTATTTGCATCGCATAAAACTTGTTAATATAGAATTTCAGAGCGTATAATGAGCGTTATAATCATTTTCTGAATGGGGCCTTATATGGGGGGTAGGGTAGAAGGGGCATCATACGCCATAGCGAATAACTTGAAAACTGAGTAATCGATTTTATCGCATTATCATATTTTGTTTTCGTTTATCGATTATCTATCATCACTGAAAATTTGAAACAATAACTTTACATATGATGGTAGGCAGACATGAAAATATTTCACTGTGAAAATATTTCACTGTGTGAACTTTTTGTGCTAACTTTTTTAGTTTTTGTGATAAAAAAATATATTGGTCAGTATTAGAACGTCAATAAAAGTGAACAATAAAACATAATAATATTTTCGATAATATAATTTGAAGCCCGAAAAAATTGAATCTAAACTGCCCGTGGGGCACATGTACCAAATATATATAATGCTTGTGATGTAGAATAAAATTAGGTTAAAATATGGAAAAAATCAGTAATAATTTGTTTTAATTTTTTTGTTAAGTTTTGTGAAATAAACAATAAATATCTGGTTTATTATACTTTGTTTAATGAATTAAAGTATAAAACAGCAAAATAAGTATTTATTTTTGATTTTTTTTTTCTATTTTACTAGTGATAACTCTGCACCATCCCCTTGGCGCATTTACCCCATGGATGGGGCGGTATCGCCGTTTTTGGTCAGTGCGGAAACGTTAAAAAAAAATATGCACATGAGGATGACTTAGGAAAGATTGAAAGGAATAAAACAAAAGTCAACATATCTAGGTATCCGAACCAAGAAAAAAATTAAGAATATGTATTGTGTTAAAAAAAAGTGGCATATAAAGCCCCTTCTACCCTAGGTCTAATTTTGAACTCATCCTCTACAATCTAATGAAATGATTTTAGTTATTATAAATCTTTTTTTAGTCAAATTTTATTGATATATATTCTTCTTAAGGTTATGAGCAAGTCTTTTTCTGAAGTGGTTAATTATGGATCGTTCTTAAAAAAATTTTACGATTTTTTTATAAAATATAGTTCTGTGGAATTTCACCGATTTAAATGCTTCTTTTATTTTGTTGTGAGCGATAAATGAAGGGGATTTTATATGAGGGCTAAGCGAAGTCTTTGACCGATATTTCCCATTTTCAATACCAAACAAACTGCATTAACTAAAAGTATTTGATCTAAATTTCAGTTAACTAAGTAGCTACTTCCATTTATACATGACTAAAATAATATAGCTCCCATTGTCCACAAACATGTCAATATGCCTTTGGAAAATGTCTATAGTAAATTTCTAAAGTTTCATAAGTTACAGAAATGTAAAATGTAAATTCCTAATTTTTTTGCAACCATATGGATCCATTAGAAGTTAACAACTAATACCAAGCCAATAGCCATAAAGTCATTAGAGGATTTTCAGTGACACGCATACATATAGCACTAAGCTTTGTATCAATAGCGATTCACTACATTTTTAATATTAAGATTTCCTACAGGGATATTTTGATCTTATTCCAAAAATTGTGAAAGAAAAATAATTAAAACCCAATTACTTAAGATATTTCGTGTGAAAAAATACTTTCTGGCACACATCATGTTATCGAACATAATATATACCTTACTTCTTTTGGTTAATAGAATTTCATTTGTGTTTAATACTGGTAGCCTATTTTAACTAAGGATAAATCAATTTACCATTTTAAGTATCCTTAGCATTTTACTAAAGGAATTAAAGAGCCAGTACAAATTGTAGCATATGCAGATAATTGTCATGGGTAAAAGTTAAATTAAAGGTGAATCGTCAACCACAATCAGTTTGTTAAAATTAAAGTACCAGGCCACTCTGCAATAATCAGGAAATAAATGAATGAGATGATGAATGGAAAGTCGTACTGTTAAAGGAACTGTCTTAGTAGAAGTTAACCGGACGAATGTAAAAACTTTTGAAATTTGGGTTGAATAGGAATTATGAGAGAAAATCCATACAGCCATTTGGAAGGGCTCTGCTCTCGTAGAGCAGAACAACAGGATCCCTAAGTATGAATATGTCGGGGGTAATATAATTGATCGAATTATTCTGAAGATAATATGATAATATATTTTATATTCAAACGAATTGACAGAATGTGTAAAGGAAAGTAAAACACTGGTAGTTTTCATTTTCTCTCGCTATATAATGCTTTTACTGCAATAATTTTTCCCTGACAGAAGTTCATAATTGGCTCCAAAACGGGGAGGGTGTATTATTATATATATTCTCAACCTGTCCTAACCTTCAAGTAATTATTTAGAATCTAGGGGATTAATATGATCTAAGACTGTATATTCTAAAATTTAATATTTAAATGATTACATATTTGCAATAATTAAATGCATTTACATATATTGAATACCTAAGACCATCTGCCTGACTAATATTTGCTTCTTTTGTTTCTCTAGTTTCGAAATATTTATTTATATTTTATGTTGTTTTACTAAGCATATTATTTAGTCCTTATTATTGTTGGAATGCTGTTACTTTGAGAATTTTGCTTCAATAATTATTTGTAATATTTTTGCATTATCTTGCGTTAAAGTTATAAAAGGTTTTTTAATTCTGCTCGATCCATTTTGAATTGTAGAAGCTACGTCACGTCATTAAGGGATAAATAGTTATCTTAAAACCTTAATAACAAAGTTTTTTTTCTTAAAAAACTGTACATTACATTTCATATAGATTAAAATAAATATTGTAATTTTGATATTAACATAGTATTATTGGAAAACCCTTTAGCTATCTTACAAATATAAGTACATGTAACATATGGTTTGGTTTTAACTAAGGAATAACATCTTATTAGAACAATTTATTTGTATTGCAAATAATTATAATTCTTGACAACGGCTACAGCCTATACTACACTCATAAAAACAAACAGTTTAAGTATTAGTTTTAAGACTAAGGATGAGTGAATAAATTAAAATTAATTATTTACTAGTTTCAGTAGTTGAGTTGAATAATAGATTAAAGTTGTTTCAATGCCTAAAATTTCCCCACTGTAGTAAAGAACTGGTGCCGAGGAAATTTTTTTCTTTTCTTCTCCAAATTTAATTTTTGTAATGATCTGCGCATATTGTCAAAGAACCTAAGCTACTTTCACATATTAGATCTCTTTTATAAATCATTACACCAAATTTCCTTTTTTTTACCAAATTCTGTGAGATACAGTCCATTTTTACACTTAACCCACGTGTAAGTCATATTTTTAAAAAAACTATTTAAATAAGAATCCCACGAATATTGAAGATTCTGGCTCTAACAAACCCCTCATTGAAAGTCTGCCAATTGATTATACAAATGTTCACGTGGATGTTAAACATTTTCGTGCAAAATTTTATAATTTTAGCGCTAATAGTTTTCTAGAGATACGATTTTTTATTTGATTCGCATGGGAGGTTTCAATGTGCCCTAATGATTACCATTTTCTCCATGTATGTTAAAGTTTTTCGTAGAAAATTAAAAGATTCTAGCGCCAATAGTTTCCTAGATAGAAGAATTTTTGTATTTAATTCATATGAGAAGTGCCACACCCCCCTATTGCTTGTCCACCTATATTTGTCCTAAATACCTTTGTCGACATTTAAGTGACCCCAACAAATGTGAAGACTTTATCATTTATATTTTCTCATGAATATAATTTAAGATTAGGTAAGAGGTGCCACGCCCACTGTAGCTAAACTGCCCATTTATCAATATGTGTTCAAAGTTGTTCATATAAAATTTGAAATTCTAGCTGTTTCTGTTTCTCAGGTAATACTCATTATGTATGTACGGCACCTCGCTAAAAATTTGTGTCTGGCCTCCTATTCTGTGCTCACCACCTTGTTGCAAATTTCATACAAATCGATTTTAAACCTTAAATATATTTGAAGCCAATTTTTCCATTTCTTTTAAATCTAATTTTTTATTAATTATTTCAAATTTATAGTATTTTTGTTTGTTTTGTGCTTCTATTTTTGTGAGTGTAACACAGAAATTGCAATGGAAATATCTACAAATAATTCAATATTAATAATTCCATTTAAATCAAATGAATCCATGCAAATATATTCAAGCAAAAATTAGTACCGAAGGAATAATCCAATATTTATTTGTAAATTGAAACTATAAGTGAATGCACATAACTGAATAAACACATGACCGTTAATAATCAAAAGTACTAGCAAAACTTAAAGATTATTATCACAGTCTAAGGTCATATTTGTATTAAAAATTTTATAATGTGCTCAAAGGAGTTATTTCAATAACAAAACTACTAAATCGAATGTAAATAACATAAAATTGAAGAGTAAAAATAACAAATGGCACATAATGAAGAAAATAATTTATTTTCGTTTTATTTTCTTTAAATAGACATAAAAATCAACCATAAAATAATCCGACATACTTTTTTTATAGTTTTTGTTGTATTTTCTTTTCTTTATTATTTTTTTGTTACTCCTACCAAGTAAGCAAAAGTGATGTACAAGTACAAAATTGTGTCAAACTTGTATAAGTTCCAGGGGAAAGTTTTAAAGACTTGATGACCAAAAATATGTATTTATATTAAAGTTTCTAACATTAAAAAAGTAATAGTGGCAGCAGAGAGATTTTTAAGAAATGTGGCAACATGGTTTCTCATTAAAAATATTTTGAGGAATTTCACTATTTTCCCCTAATTTTTTTTATTTACAAAAAATCTGAAATTATTAAAGTAACTGCAGAAGTTACTCTGATAATTATCTTGGTAATACTTGGACCATATTTTCGAAACCCCTGTTAATAATGGAATGTGAAGTTTTTCCAAAAGAAGCAATTATCTCTCACATGTTCACTTGGTCTTTAAATAATAATTGTCATAGTAAGTTGTTGAAGAGAGACAAAACATAAAACATAAAAAACTCACATTGAAAAGTGACGAGTTAACAAGCTAATAAAACCTCTTATCACTACTTCTTCATTACACTTTAAACTCATTATTTAACATATCAAGTATTTTCAGGCTTGCTTGCAAATAAGGAGTTAAAGAAGTACTTGCAATTTGACTTACAAAAAAGTTGTTGAGTAAGTTGTTTTGAATTTAATAATAAAAAAAGGAGCCAGTGAGAATACGAATCTGGTTTTTTAATTTGTTAGTCAAATGTTTTACTTACTGCACCGCTTCCAAGCTATTTTATTGCACGTCAAATAATGGTTTTCACATACAAACTTAATTTCATTTTCTCTGTTAGCTCTATGCATAATAATAAAATATTCATTTGTATTCATAAATTAGAAAATAAAAACAATTGTCTATTTTCCCACAAAAATGATTTCATGTAAAAATGTCGTCAAGTTTATTTCCCTTACTTTTTTAAACTACTGTAGTGGGGAGGGTATTATACGTTTATGGTGATCTTAGTAACGTAAAATTTGTGCATCTTATAGTGTACCGATCGATTCAGAATTACTTTCTATGTAAACTTTATTCGCGGTAAAGGCGACAAACATATAGTATACTGATCGACTCATAATCACTTTCCATGAAAACCTTATGTGCAAGTTACAGGCAGCAATTTTCATAAAATTTATTTTTTTGCATAGGGACGAAGCCTATAGAAAATGCTTGAAATCGGTCCAATATTTCACCTAGCACCAAAACAACTGTATCTCTCGATTTGAAAATTTTATGCATAATAACTTCAAATATGCTACTATCTCTCCAAAACTGGACATAAAAACGTTTTGTATAAGTATTATTTTCTGTAATCATCCTAGCCCCCATACAAAAACCACTTTAAAAAATGTCTTTAGCGTCTAAAATTTACTTATAACCATTCGTATCGCACTAAAATTCTGCACAACTGTTACATAAAATATATCCATTACCCAAATTTAATGAGGATCGCCCCATGTTTGACTGCAAATCCTATTAAAGCCTCTTTTAGAAAACTTGCTTTTCATCAATTGCTAAAATACTTTGGAACAAAGATAAAATTCAACATAAAAGATTTATTATGAGAATTAAAATATTTTTAAAATTTATATTCATGGTGTAGGCTATCATGTGGTCGACTATGACTATACTTTCCTACTTCTTTGTTATTATTTTTATTTAGCATAGTTTCTTTATCACGAGATTATTTTTAGTGGTTAGAAAAATAAAGCTTAAACACAATGCATGTATGCCAGAAAAAATTCTTATAATTTGGTTAGAGTAAAGAAATACATTAGTTATAATAAAGCAT
The DNA here is from genome assembly GCF_022045245.1 of Lucilia cuprina. Taxonomy (NCBI): domain Eukaryota; kingdom Metazoa; phylum Arthropoda; class Insecta; order Diptera; family Calliphoridae; genus Lucilia; species Lucilia cuprina. The sequence goes on from NC_060952.1 coordinate 28,671,318, forward strand.
TTTTTTTTAAATTAAGTAAAACATTTTTTTATTTTTTATAGAGTTGTAAATAAGTACAAATTCTTGTCTACATTGACGCGTTATGACGCTATGTTTCATTAACTTTCTAATTAAAGACCTCTTCACACAAGCACCCAAGTAATATGATATGTAAAAATTATATGTAGAAGAAAAGGGATGGGGTCGTCTAAACTTAATATGCAATAAAACCATCACATGTTGAGAGAAAATACGGATGTATAATTTCATAATTCCAATTAATGATTTAAAAAACAAGCAAGTTGCATTAGATCAGGGATGTATTTTTACGTAATCACGAAGGTGAAATGTACTGCTGTTTACATCATACTTTGTTATTGTTACCTTGGTATGTTAATAGGTAGCGTTAACAGCTGATTGTTTCATTAACTTTCTACTTAAAGTCCCCTTTGAAATAGAACTCGAGAAATATGATCTGTCAAAAATTTATGTAGAAAAACACGGATGAGAGAAAATACGGATAAAAAATCATTAATGATTCAAAAAACAATCGCATTAGATCAGGGATGCATTTAAACACACAGTAAACAGCTGTTTTCATCATACTTTGTTAATGATTTATATCGAGATATATTAATAAGATAACGTTAACAGAACAACTGTTTTTTTTTTTTTGCTAATAAACTTTTGATTCGATGAGTTCGGTCTAAACACAAGAAATATAAATCGTACGACATTTTTTCATTAGACTTTATGTAGGTAAAGTGTGGTCGTTGGAAGAACCCTTTTATTCCGTCAATCACGTCTAAACGGCTGAAACGATTTTCTTGGAATTTAGATCTTTTCTTGGAGGGTGTTACAGGCTATATCGTTTTTCAAAACTTGGACTAGGAGGGTGAAAAGCGGTCAAAATTAGTATTTTTGAGCATAAATACTATTGTCTTTACTAAAGCCAAAATAAATTCCATTAAGATTTTTAAAATTCCCGAAATATGAACAAGTACTGTTGGACCAGAAGGGGAGCTTTACGACCAATTTTTTGTTCTAAAGTATCTACGCTTTTTTATAGTATCGGAAAAATGCATATTTTAGAAGCCTACCCAAAGGACAAAAAAAAATTTAAAACAGGGAGTTCTGTATTTGCTGTATAAAGGCAACAAATTTAAACTAACAAATATCATGTTTTTGGCGATTTAAATTTAAGGAATAAAAAAGTGTAATTATTTGTTACTAATAATGACTCAGCAAAAATGAAACGAACATTATTTGAGTTAAATTAGTTGTATTTTATAAAACTACAATTTCACTTCCTGAGAATGACTTCAGATGTAGTGAATTTCGAATCAAATAAAAAGTACATCCGTCCTATCCAAGCCTGTATTAAAATCATAACTTCTACAGGTCTTTTTCAGTACTTCAATAGAGGGATTACGGTTGACTGAATTGTAATTAATTGTTTTTAAAAATAAAGAAGTATTTTTTGCACTTATATTTTTATAAGTAAAAAAATATTAAATTTGACATAATTTTTGCTTAAATTTTACATAAATAATTATTTTAAAATTTTCTGAATTTTTGTTTAATTATACAGGCCTGTCACTGAATTCCATTCCGATCGAAAGTGGAGTTGTAACATGTAAATAAATCGATAAAAACTTAAAGAAACTATAACTGTAATCTATTGTCAACTGAAATTATGAAATGATTTCATTCTGAAAAAGTTGTCGTTTTTCTTTTTTGAAGGAAAAAAACTCCACGTTCGATCGGAATGGAATTCAGTGACAAGCCTGATAATTCATGTTTGAATATTTTTATTGTAGTCTTTTCTTAATCCCTTTTATACATAAATCTAATAATCTTTTAACAAACTTATTCATCTTTTCAGGTACGTTTTCTAATTAACTTCTAATGTGTAACACTAAACAGATAAGCATGTAAGTGATCAAAAATATTTGTTTTATTTGTTATTACATCAAAAACATACAAGGGAACTGTGTTAATTGTTAGGTTAAGAAAACATTATTTTAAAATTAATTACATATTCTGTGATATCTTATATAGATTTTGTCATATTGTCACGAAACATAATTTATTTATTTTTCGGTCCATGGACGGAATCTCAAAGACTTTGTGAGACTTAAATCAAAACACCTGAAATTTGAACATTTAGTAGCGAATGAGTGTTATGTATGTATGTGTGTATAATAATTGCAAAAACATAGGTTTGGGTGACATGAAATTGGCGCCAAAACATAATTTGCTTTCAAGCGTAAACAAGTTGCAACAGATCGGAACGTTAAAACATGTGCTCTTAAACAAGAACAAAAAATTACATGTAATGTTTGGTTTAAAAAACTTTAGTTGTGTATTTATAAATTAACACAATATTTAATGAAGAACCATTGAAAAGGAGTGAAATATTATTTATTATATTATTTTAATAAAAGCGTGTAATATTGTGGACTTATAAAGACGTTTTAATATGCAATGATATCAATACTTATAAATTATAAGTTCAAATTAATTGTCCGATCAATCGTCCGTCTATATAACTGTCCATGTAAATGTTGCGATGAGACTCCATTTTGCAATAATAATCTTTAAAAGGTTTAAATATTGCCTAGTTACTGCTTTAATCATCATTCCATCATAAATATTTCATTAAAATTCTATAAAAGTACTCATAAACCATAATGTGAAGTATGGTCCTAAACGGATCCTTTAAAATGTCTATAACTTCAGTTCTATAAATCTTCGTATCCCAATATCAGTGTCGGGTTTACTATAAAATTTTATGTAAATTAGTTACCTATAAAAACTAATCATTCTAACACTCTAAAAAATAATTGAGTAAACCGTAGTCAGAACAATAAGGAGCTGTTTCAGATTCAAGTGCGTACCGGTACTTAATTTATGAATTTTGATTTATTTAATTCGGATTGATTTAAGTGATTAAGGATAAAATTAATATTTAATTAAATATTTAAAAGATTAAATTAATTCACAAATGGCCAGCAAAAGAAGAACTTCCAAAGAAGCGAAAAAGAAGTAGAATTTATTTTATGAAAGTACTGAAAAGGACCATTGATTCCAAATTCACTACAACCGAAGTCATTCTCAGGAAGTAATTTTTATGTTTTTTTTTTTTTTTTGGAAAATATTAGGAAGTGAAATTGTAGTATTATAGAATACAACTAATTCGATTTAAATCATATTAACATACATTAATAAAGTAATCAATAAACATCTTTACCACAGAAGGAAAACAAAATTCACTTAGTGCTACTTTTGAAATGGTGATAAATGTTATTATTTTAGAAGTACTTTGTTTTATTTTTCTGGGTAAAGTAAAACCAACATCTTCACACTTCACACATTAATTATAAGCATCCATAGCTGATACTTGCTATAATTTTTTTTTAATTCACAATCACAATAAATTTCATTCCAATAGAATAGAATAGATCTACCTACCTTCTTCCAGTCCCCGGCCAATTTCCTCCGAAGTCAATTTCGGAAAACTAACTTGCAACGTATGACCATTAAAGAAATTACTTAAACGTTCCACCAACATATTCGTTAATTTTGTATCACGGTCTTCACCGGAACGCGATAACGATGACTCAACTTCATTTTCACTAAACATAGGACGTATAGCTGGTAGATCGTTTAATGAGGTGCCCGGTAGTCGTACAACTTTAATGCCATCGGCCACGGTTATAGCATCAATATACGAGATACGATCAATAAAAGAAATGGCCTTTTTCTTAAGACATGGCACAAAACCACCTTCGGCCCGGGTGCACTCATCATAGATGCGTAACACTGTGCGTGTGCCAGCATTTTGTAAGGATGTTGTTGACGACGATGACGAAGAGGAGGAAGAGGAGGAAGAGGATGACGATGATGATGAGATATTTTCAGTGCTGGCACTAGTGATAGTTGTTAAAACACAAATAGTTATAAACACTATAATTAATAGTTGAGAAATATTAAATGTCTTTTTTGGCCACATTTTTGTTATTTATAAAATTTTAGCACTTTTTTCGTTTGCACTTTGTTTTCTTCTTTTATATTTTGTTTTTGTATGTGTTTTATTTTTTCACTTTAAATAATTTTGTAAATAATCCTTTTGGGTATTTTATTATGTGTAATAGTCCTTTAGTGTTGCTGTTTTTATTTTTGTAAGCACTATATAAGTTTTTTTATAAAAAATATATATTTTTTTAGTTTTTCTGTTTTAACTTTGGTAGTGCTTACAATATAAATTCTTCTATAATACTAATGCCAATTTGGTTTGTTGTCTATACTTTTATACATCCCATTCATAAGTTTTCTGAATGTTTTGTTAGTGTTTGTTTTAGTTGAAAATTGTTTCAATTCTTTTTCTTTCTTCATTTCAGTCTTTCCTTCATTGGTTTTGTTTTGATTTTAGCCCAAAAGATAGACGACATACAGCGCATTTCTTTCACTCTTTCAAACTGGGCTCCAACTTAGCACAACATGTCTTAGACAAGATCGGTTGTGAAGTTGTAAGTCTATGACTTGCAACCAGTCAGTTAGTATGAAGTCTTGAAGTTGGTAAACAAACTTGTTGTTATATTATTGTTTACTAAAGCTACTGTTGTTGTTTACCTTATTTTTCCCATCTATAGATTTGTCTGTCTGTCTGTTTTTATTATTGTTGTTAAGTTGTAATGATCATTAATCTTTCGGCTAAAACACTTTTGCTTAATTTAATTGTTTTTTTCACTTTTTATCTAGTTTTTTTTTTCTTCGACTCAACATATTTTTCTACCAATTGTGGTAATGACACTTATATTAACTTTTTTCGTTGTTGTATATCTTTCATGACCAATATGTATGCTACTTGTTGCTGGTGTTTTTTGTTTATGTGAAAATCATCATATTGCATCGTATGGTTGATTTGTTTACATTGAATATCTTTTAAAGGAACAACTGATTGCTTATTTAACTAGCAGCTCCCCTAGAGAGTTTGTCATTGATGTTGTGTTTTTCAAATTATTTTACTACATTTTGTTTTTATACTTGCAACCATCAATTTGTTCATCATCATTAAAAGAGTTTATTAATTTGTGTGGCATTTAAGTGCTGATTTTTTGTACCCTACACTATTCCCATACGACTTATTGTTATATATTCGTTATATTCAGAAATACTAAATTTACATCCTGTTATATAGTTTTTGCTATGACCTGGTTCAGACTGGGAAACTTTTGATTTTTGTGTGTGAGAGAAAGAGAAGTAAATATCAACCATCTCTTTCTCTGACACACAAAATCAAATGTTTCTCAGTGTGAACCAGGTCTATGTGTCATGGAGACTCTGACTACCATATATAGGGATAGGCAGTGTCCAGGTGGAACTATTATTTTTTCGTCATTTGCAAGTTACATTATCGAAATCTTCCAACAGTGTGCTTGTAAAGATAAGATACTTAATTTTATGAGAGTCCCTTAAGTATTGGTCCAAGATCTTTTGTAAATATATTTATTGTTATTTATCGCTCTGCCTACAACTAGCATAGAGTCACTTTTAGTCGCTGTATTTTACCTCCATATTAGTGCAACCTGTGTGTGCAATATTTTACTTGCAACATCATCAGTAATTTTTTTTATTTTCTTACCATAAATATTTTACCATGCTATGTCAGTCTATTATTACTCGTACTGTGCGCAGTGTAATTTGTAAATATTCATGATTGATTTCTTTAAATATGTACACACTTATAGTTTTTATTATGATATTTTATCTGATTTGATAAATTTGTGTTTGTCTTTGTTTTTTCATTAGTACTTTTTTATAATATTTTCTTTTTAGAAACCCACGCTTTTTCTTTAATTTATTTTAACCATATGATTTCTTCGGCATTTTGGCAAGTCATTGACATTGACACCGTGACTTTTTAGATGTTTAACAAGGATCGTGACTTTCATTTTTTTGCTTGTGTTTAATTTTAAGTTATAAATATGTAAGTAAGTATGTGTTGAAATTTGATGTTAAAAGATTTTGCGCGATCTTGTAGAAAAATGCATAATCATTATAGGCAACAAGTAAATATAGGAAGAGTTAGGAAAATATTTGTATTTTGTTAGATTTGACGATCTTGCAAATTGCTGTATTTTATTGTTTCCTTTTAATATGCTTTTATAACATATAATGACAAATATTTATCATAATAGATCGGCTTTTTTCTGCAACGGACTGAGGTTCTGTAAAATATATCTAGATATTTAGCGATTCAAGATTACATTTTATCATGTTTTTCATTTTGGGAATATTTTCATACCGCGGATATGCATCTTATATCGTCTACCGAATGACTGCCTTATAGAATAGAGAAAAAATCAATGAAAAACAAGTAAAAAAGTATATTCGGGCGTGGCCGACCATATAAAGCCCTACATCAGTTATGAGTATATTTAAAATGCATTTTCAGGGGTAGACTGTAAGGTTGCTAGGGTTAAATAAGGACCGCTTATTAGGAAATCTTTCAGTATCATTTATGCTGGTATAAAAACGTTGTTTTGCCTACTTTGTAGGGATATTGGTATATTTGGCATAATTATTAGCTCCAAATAATGGACCGATATCAAGAAAAATCAATAGGGTTCGTCGATTTTATCCAATTATCTTCAAAATTGCGACCATGTCCGTCCGTAAGACAGACGGATTTACGGACGGACATGGTTCAATCTTCAATCTTGGATAATTTTTGCTATGACTAATTGCTGGCACCCCCAAAGTCCTGCAGTAATTGACCGGAAAAGCTGAAATTTGTGTTACTTCAACCTTAAATAACAATTTATTGGTATTACAATCAATAAAGGAATTGTTAATAAGATACTAGGACCTAAGAACTCTTGACGGTAATAAATAAAAAATGTTGATTCCAGAATAACACCTGGAAAAAACGTTTTTCTGGTCATAAATATGGAAGATATTTGAAAAATTTACTTTAATACCCAGCAAAAAATAAAACAAAGTTCTTCTAAAAGAATAACATTTATCACCAATTCAAAAGTAGCAATAAGAGAATTTGTTTACCTTCTGTGGAAGAAAAAAATCCAATTTTGTTTAAAATTTAAGGTCTTTTGTACTGAAATTATACCCTACACCTCTATAGTGGGGAGTGTATTATACGTTTGTGCTGATGTTTGTAACACATAAAAATATTAGTCCAATACCCACCTTAAAGTATACCGATCGATTAAGAATCATTTTTTGAGTTAAGACATGTCCGTACGTCTGTCCGGCTGGCTGGCTGGCTGTCCATGTAAACCTTGTGCGCAAGGTACAGGCCGCAATTTTCAAGATAATTAAATGGAATTTGGACCAAACATGTTTTTTGGCACAGTTACGAATCCTATTGAAAATGGTTGAAATCGGTCCATTATTTCACCTAGCCCCCATACAACTGTAGCTCCCGATTTTGACTTTTTATGCCATCATTACGTGAAATATTCTATTATCCCTCTAAATTATCCCTCTAAAGCAGAAATAAGTTTTATATAAGTATAAATAACACTGCAAATTTTCGTAATGATCGGGCCTTATTTGACCCTAGCCCCCATACAAACCCCTCTTCAAAAAATGTCTTAAACGTCTAAAATTGTAACCATTGTATCATTAAAACTACCTTTTTACCGAGGATCGGCATATATTTGACCTATATAAAGCCTCATTGAGAAAATTTTGTTTTTTTATCAATAAATTGCTTTAATACTTTGGAATTAAGGTAAAATTCAACATAAAAGTTTCTTTATGAAAAATAAAAATTTTAAAACAAGTATGAATGTATAGTCGGGCGTAGCCGACCTTATGATACCCTATACCAGTCAGTATATTAATAGCATTTGGTTTGTTTTTTTAACTTTATTTCGGAATATTTTTACTTTTTTTGGCAAAAAAAATATTTTTTTAAGAGGGCTTAAAGGGGATTAGGAAAAAATATGGCCCTATCGTTAAAAATGTTGGTAGGGGGAGTTATTATATTATTTATGTAGAATTTAAAAGTGTTATTAGTCATTAAATCATTTTCTGAAAGGGAGTTTGTATGGGGCCCGATCATTACAAAAATCGGTAGTGTCATTTAAAGTTTTATAAAACTAAGTTTTGTCGACTTTTGTTAACATAAAAGATCATTTAAATTAATTATAAGCCAAAAGCCCCTATGTGGGGGCTACGGTTGTATGGGGGCTAGTCGAAAAAATGGACCGATTTTAACCATTTTCAATCGTCCTTGGGCCAAAAGAAGCGTGTGTGACAAATTTCATCCAATTATCATGAAAATTGCGGCCTGTACCTTGCGCACAAGGTTTACATGGACAGCCAACCAGACGGACGGACGGACATAACTTAATCGACTCAGAAAATGATTCTAAGCCGATTGGTATACTTTAATGTGGGTATAAGTAGCACGAATATTTTTGTATGTTACAAACATTAGAACAAACCCAATATACCCTTCCCACTAAAGTGGTGTAGGGTATAAATATACTGACGGTGTATGGTATTACATGGTCGGCCATGCCCTACTTGTTTTAATGCGTGTAATTTATTATTTATTTATGTTAATATTATTTAAGTCAAATTAGTTGTATTCTGAAATATGTACTACAATTTTACTTCTAATAACTTCCAAAAAAAGAACATTAAAATTACTTCCTGAAAATGCGTTAAAATCATCACTTCTTTAGGTTTTTCCAGTACTTCCATGGAGTAAATTATACTTATTTTTCGATTTTTTTAAGTTAATTTTTTTGCTGGGTAAGAACAAAATTTACCATCACGTAGGAATATTTTAAAAGTAGACCTAGAAAATTTTCCAAAAAACATAGTAAACATATACATACGACAAAAGATTAAGACTTCAAGATGAACTTTTAAAAATTTTGTGTCAACAAAATTTCATTATTCAAGAATTTAAAACATATGTATACAATATGAAGCAGTTAATATGTGAATTAAAATTACTAGCACGTATTTGAATGAATTTCAACTGCATATTTTCCAATACATTCATAGTCCAAGTAAATTGCAACTACAGATTTTGCTATATCTATAATAACGAGATTTTAGTCGACTTTCATACATATTTATTGTTATTAAAGACAAAACTTTAATCACCTGCAAATATATAATTACAAATTAATCATATTTAACAGTTCAATTGGTACTATTTCATTTTCAAAATACAAAAAAAAAACTCACCTGTTATTAAAAACTGCAAGAAAAAAGGGAAAGTCCTTAAGTCTGACTATGATCATTAAATCGTTTTTTTTTTGTTCATGATATTTCAATAAAGATAATATGCTTTCATTGAGAAACTGCAAAAAAAAAAAAACAATATGAAACAATAGAAAATTTAAAGTTGAATGGTAAAATAAAGCATTTTTTCATTTTCCTTTTCTCATAAAATTCAATTTGCGAAATGAAAAAAATGTTTTATATAGAAGAATGTTTTTTTATAAAACTTGAATGGGTCTTTATTAATGAATAATTTAGTTTTTGCAAGTATGTTGCAGTTGCAAATAATCATTAATTGAAACAAAAGAAATGTTAATAAAGGGAAATGGATATTTTACCAAACAATTGTATATCTGTTATTGTTCAAACCAATCAAATGGAAATTGAAATTATGTTTTTATTTCAGTTCAAAGTTAAAAAAATATTGTTATTATTTTGCACAGTTTAATTTTTAAGATATTGAAAATAAATACCTTGAATTTATAATACACTTAGTATGACCAGCCAGATATGGGGATAAGCCAGAGGAATAAGAATACATTGTACATATATGTCGACAATTCCGTGTCAAGTGACTTACCGATTTGGATGAAATTAGTAACATGGTTCTTAAAAAAGACTATTTGATAGTAGGTCAGATAGGATTTTTCAGCTCAATCGGTCAATATAACCGTTATAATATATATAACTTTGAATATATTTAGTCATAAATAGGTCCACACTGTTTTCTGATATTTAATCGGTTTAAATCTTTGAGAAACCGTAAAACAGAAGATAAGTAAACTAGCTTATTTTTCCTAGATTTTTATGAGACTAATATGGTGTTTCATTAAAGTAACATTGGGGTAAGATATTAACTGCAAGGGTGAGCTTTTTTTGACAAATCACCACTATCCCTTTTTGTTTCTTGCACTCACTTGTAATTTACTTCCGGTCCATGTAGAAACATTTTGCTCAAGTACTCGAGTCTCCTTATATCTAGACATTGCTGTCTAGTTGATTAACTTTCGAGATACAAAAACATCACTTCCGTTTCTGTTGAGTCGGCAACGGCACCTAGAGACGTATTCGGTAGAACGAAACCTGAATCCATTAAACAAACCGAGAACTTCTTTCTTACTCACAGAGAACGCACTGTGGTAAATCTGGTATAAATAGTTTTTCCTAAAAATATTTGGACAAGGAAAATTCAATGTATAAGATACATTCTATGGATAACCACTCAACCCAGGACAATGAAGTCGAGAGTTTAACGTGAACACCTGCCTTGACGGCCTAATTCCACGGTGGTCTTTTTCACCCACAGGATAGACTAGAGACGGTCTACCCGCGCCCCTGAATCACGTATAAATGTTTTATTTATTTGTTAACGGCCTATTCATTATACGGTACATCACTTTAGTGGGAGGGTATATACTAAAGTATACCAATCGATTCAGAATAATTTTCTGAGTCGATTTAGCTATGTCCGACTGTCCGTCCATGTAAACCTTGTAATCACATTACAGGTCGCAATTTTGAATATAATTCAATGACCTTCTATTGTCACAGGGACGAAGCATATTGAAAATGCTTGAGATTATTTCACCTAGCCCCTATACAACTATATTTCCGAATAGGGCTTGTAAACCGTGTAATCAAATTTGCAGTTTTGGAGATAATTCAATGAAAATGGTTAACACCTGCCTATTATTTCACCTAGATGCGCCGAATAGGGCTTTTAAGTTCATTATTATGTTTAATATACTCGTATGTCGACAAAAACCTGCAAAACCAAGTATTATACTAGCCTTGTTGACCCTCATGAACTCTACAATTATACGGCCACCACACATTTACTCAAGGATAAATGGCTTATATATATATATCTGAGGCAAGGTATAGGAATGTCTAGAGTTTTAACGTGAGCACCTGCCTTGACGGCCTTATCTCACGGTGGTCTTTTTCACCCTCTGTGTAGAGTTGAGAACGGTCTACCATCGCACCCTTGTTCTTCAATGAAGAACGCTGGTGGCAATTTTTGTACATTGGTTCTGACCGGTCCAATCACAAGCCAACCGTAGTACCAGATTATTATCCGACCTCTGGCAATATATGTAAGAACTAATCCAAACAGAAGACTGTAACCAATTTTTCAATCCCGGTCAGATTAGAGGTATTGGCCACCTCTTCATACCCCGGGATTGCAATAACACCAAGGCGGAGGTCTCGCCAAGGTAACATGCCCCCGGTGGGAGAGGCAAGGTACATGAATGTCGAAAGATTAACGTGAGCACCTGCCTTGACGGCCTTATGGTGGCCTTTTTCATCCACTGGGTAGACTAGAGACGGTCCACCATGCGCCCCTGAATTCCTCAAAGAAGAACTCAGGTAGCAATTTTTGTTCATGGTGTCCGGTCTATGTACAAGCACTTTGTTGAAGTACTCGAGCTATCTAATCTCTCGAGCTATCTAATTCCGCTATGCTATGGCAGCCCGTTGCGGAATGACGGGCCTCATCTGGAATTAATCCGCGTTCCCCGACAAGAAAAAAGCAATCACTGGTCTAAAGTCAATAGAAGGGGGAGACGAGTCCCAACATCAGGTGAAATCAATCTTCCGACAATGCGGAAGTGACCACTCTTAATGATGTCATGAAAGAATTGCATTATTAAAAATGCAATCTCCATCATCTAATGACCCATTCCAGTGCATTCTTTAACCTCTTTAAGCCCGCGCAACCACACTACTGAGATGGCTCTGTTGGTTTGGCAACAGCACCTAGAGACATATTTGGTAGTCCGAAATACCCAACAAAATGGATCAGGATCCCTCTTTTATGAACCGATCAATGCACAAAGGAAATAGGAATTTCCAAAGTCAATTAATTTCAATAATTGCCCCGACAAACCGTCGCGCAGCATTATCAATATATCCTGTTGAGATGGCATACTAAATCAGTACTAATCTCCAATATATGGAGACTTTCCCGATCTTTCACCAATTTTAGCATCAGTTCCATTCCCATGATTATAAAGATCGCTCTACGGGATGACAGGCAACCATTGAATACTAACCTGACAATTCCCCAGCATATACCGGCGTCCCACTACACGACCGGTAAGAAATACCGATCGGGTTTAGGAATCCGGCACATGCTGCTTTGTACACAGACCTGTTCGAAGATAGAATTATCCAACCCATTAGGTATAGGATATATCAGTCCTTAAACCAACATTCTCTCCCCGCGATTTGGGTTTTAACCACAGCCACTACGTGGATCCCGAAGGAACCTCAACCAATTGACCGGCCAGGACAAGGTCCTGTGGGCAACCGGCCACCCGTAGTGCCAGATTTTATGGTACTCTGGTTAGACCCCATGCCAGATCATTCCACGGAAAGGCCGAGGATACATCTGATCATCACCAGTTTATAGTCCCGGCAGACTAGAGGTATTGGTAGCACCTCTTTTCCCCGGGATATTGCAATAACACCAAAGTGTAGCTTTCACCAAGGTAACATGCCCCCGGGGGGACTCAACCCAGGACAATTCCCATTTATTCGAAACGCCCACTGAAAACGTTATCCGACATATTCACTCTAGGTATACACACGGGCAAAATCCGTAGTAAAGCCAGCGCGTGCATCCCGAAGGAACATTTCATATAAAAGGGATAAGACAATGTCCGAAACTATCGGTTAACGTGGTAACAGATTCTGTGGATCTTTTGTTCCCGGGGGAAGTTAAAATCCAAGAAACTTTTAAGAGACCAATAACTGGTGTGAATCTGGAAGAACCAGTACATAAGAATTGCCTCTGAAAGTTGTAAAAAAATCTAAAAAAAAAAATTAAGAGGATTAATCCTTCAGCACAGCAAATAACTTTTCCCGAATTATAGGTTTGACTGCATCAGTCTTTTAAACGATATTCTTTTCAATCGAATTAATTTTTTAACTAAAGCCATCGCGTGCACCCCGAAGAAACCTTTCCTATAAAAGGGATAAGACAATGTCCGAAACTATCGGTTACCGTGGTAACATCTTATGTGGTTCTTTGGTTCTCGGGGAGAGTTACAATCCAACATACTTTTAAAAGACCAAAAAACTGGTGTGAATCTGAAAATTTAACTAGCACATGAGAATTGTCTGTGAAAGTTGTAAAAAAAAAATCTAATAAAAATTAAGAGGATTAATCCTTCAGGAAATATATATTAAATAACATAATTTCATCATAAGATATAAAACAGTATTGATATATTTGTGTGTTTCATTCATCAATCCTAACATATTACACCACTATAGTGCTGTAGGGTATCAGGGAATAGTGAAATATTTAAATTAACAATTTATTGCTGTCAATATTGGAAATTTTGTTTGTGTAATGTTTGTGCGTGATGTGTGAGGACAAAAATGCAAATTGTTTTTGGCACATTTTGAGCAAACGTTTTGTTTTCAATGAAAATGGCATTTTAAAATTTATGTTATTAAAAGTGAAATGTATATAAATATAATTTTAATGACAATGGATGTGGTAAATAATTGTGGTTTTATTTTTGTTTGTTTACAGTTTTCATTACAATTGCTAATTGTTTTTTAAGAAGAAAAATGTGTGATTTTATTTATTATGGGTTTTTCAGAGTAAATATTTCTTTGGAGTTCTATTGATAATTAACATGCCAATTGTGTCTTTATTTAATACTTTTTTGGTTAATTAGGTTTACATTTTTCGTCATGTGTTCTTATTCTGCGGGACTTAATACCATTATTTGTGGTAAAATTTGCAGGCGAAAGGGCAAGTATTTAAATTTATATTTTATAATATTTTCACTAAAAACTATAAAATAAATACTTTCACTGTGTAAAGTTATAAATTTCATTGTCGTTATATTTGGGGAAGGTTAAGAATATTTTTTTTGTTTTTTTATTGTCAGTATAAGAACAAAATATGAAAGTTATGAAAATAATTACAAAAAACAGAACTTGTTTTTATAGAAATTTTGAATTTAAAAAAATAATAAACTAAAAGAACTAGATTTCTAAATAAACAAGTAAAAGTTAAACTTTATTTAAATTTTAAAACATTGTTTGTTAATTAAGACTTTAAGTTCCAACTGCAGTATAATCATAAAAATATGGTTTTGTAAAACTCTAGTTAATTTAGTTTAAATATCTAACAGAGGTTTCATCGGCTTAGCAGATTCCATTTTTTATTTATTTTTTAAATAATTTCCATATTTCTCTTTTTGAATTTTTCATTAGGTGTTAACAAATATTTTCCTTTTTTATTAGGTGCCATTAAATTGTACAGTTCTCTAGTGTGAATTATTAGAATATAAATTGAATAAGGACTTTAAATTCCGTTAGCTTGTTTTGAAAATCGATTTTATTTTATAGAAAAATTTACACATGTATCCTTTTTTTGCTACGTTTTTATCAGTATAATTTTAGGAATCTCATTGCAAGTTTTATTCACCCCTTTTTTATTTATGTTTATTTCTTTCAAATTTATTCGCTGTAAAAAGTGAAAATTATTATTTTTTGCTATTTTATTATTCAGTAATGCTACATGGTGCTAATATCTTTGTATATATCTTAATTGTGCGTTAAAGATAGTGGTTAGATTCACAATTAAGTATAATAAAGACTGAAAAAGAATTTGGTTTAAATAAATGATTTTCTGAGGGGTGATACTGTGAATGAGGGCAAGGCTAAATATGGGCCTAGCCCTATTTAGATAGAGTCATTAACGTCTACATTTATTTATGCAGAATTTCATCGTGATATTAGTGTTTATAAGTGAATTTGACTTAAATTAATTTTCTGAAGGTAACTGTATGGGGACTAGAGTCGAATAATGCCCGATCATTATGAAAATTTGTAGTATTATTTAGAATTATATAAAACAAAGTCTGCTGATTTTTTTAGAGATACAACAATATTTTATATATTATAACTGGTCCTTGGCAGTATGATTTGTATGTAGCTCTGAGAAAAATAGCGGTGTTTATGGGACATTATATCTATAGATATATGAAAATGTATTGCATGTGAAACACGAAATGTCTAGTTGTAAAAAACTCTCTCCAGAATTGTTTTGTTGTTATACCCTACACCACTATAGTGGGGAGGGTATTATACGTTTGTGCTGATGTTTGTAACATACAAAAATATTGGTCCAATACCCACCTTAAAGTATACCGATCGATTCAGAATCATTTTTTGAGTCGATTAAGACATGTCCGTCCGTCCGTCAGTCCGGCTGGCTGGCTGGCTGTCCATGTAAACCTTGTGCGCAAGGTACAGGCCGCAATTTTCAAGATAATTTGATGAAATTTGGACCAAGCATGTTTTTTGGCACAAGGACGAAGCCTATTGAAAATGGTTGAAATCGGTCCATTATTTCACCTAGCCCCCATACAACCGTACCTCCCGATTTGAACTTTTTATGCTATAATTACGTCAAATATTCTGCTATCTCTCTAAAAATTGGCACAAATAAGTTTTATATAAGTATAAATGATACTGCAGATTTTCGTAAGGATCGGCCTATATTTGACCCTAGCCCCCATACAAACCCCCCTTCAAAAAATGACTTAAACGTCTAAAATTGACTTGTAACCATTTGTATCGCAATGAAACTCAACAAAACTAACTGTTATTTAGAAATATATCCTTTTCCCAAATTTACCGAGGATCGGCCCATATTTGACCTATATAATGCCTTATTTAGAAATTTTAGTTTTTTTTATCAATAAATGGCTTAAATATTTTGGAATTATGGTAATATTCAACATAAAAGTTTCTTTACAAAAATAAAAATTTTATAAAAAGTAAAAATTTTAAAAATATACTCATGGTGTAGGGTATTATATGGTCGGCCATGCCCGACTATACTTTCCTACTTGTTATTTATATAATGTTATCAAATAATACGGATTGACACATAAGGCCTATCCGTATTATTTGATAACATTAAACGAAGATTGTTTATTAAAACAATAACCAAATTTGGATTAAATTTAATCGGATTTTTTAGTGGATTGGTCTATAATTTACTAAAGCTGTCATAATCGTTAATTATACATAAATATAAAAATTAAGTTTTTTTTGTATGTTTGACTTTTATACACGACTAAACGGCTCAACCGATTTTCTTGAAATTTGCGGTTGCGGACTTTTATCTTGAGGAAGGAGATTGCTTGTCCCCTCCGTATGAATTAAAAATAAAATTCGCATATCTGAGAAACTATTATTACACATGAAGAACTACGACATTCAGAGAATAACCGGAGGATTTTCAATGGGGGGCCTTGGCACGTGTCATATGAATTAAATACAAAATTTCTTTTATCTGAGAAACTAAAAAAGATTCTTTAAATTTTGCAGGAAGAACTTTATTATTCATCTGAACATTTTGGAGATAAATGGGCGGACTTTCAAGAGGGGGACTGTGTGCCCTCCATACAAGTTAAATGAAAAATTTCGTATATTTTAGAAATGATTAGAGCTAAAGTCAACACATTCTACATGAATAATTGTTTTTTTTTATTGGACCATCCCTTAGCCGAAGCATTGTTGGAACTAGGAAAATATGTTGTGGGAAGGAGGACACAGGGAGTAGTGTTTATGGACATTTGATTTAAATCTTCTTATATCGATAGTGATAGGAAATACCTCTGCTGAAAGTTTATTCCACATACGAACAGTGTGCCTGAAGAATGAATTTTCTCTGTAATGTGTTGTTCGGTCCAATGGCCAATCTACCACAAATAGATGTATATTCTTTAAGAGGGACCTGTGTTTCATAATAATATACGGGTATCGAAAACAAGTTCCCTAATTTCAGAGGAACACATTCCATTGTAGTATCGATAGAACAGTAAAATACACCCCACGTTGCCAGTTAATAGAGTTGAATACCCTACTGTCACAGATAAGTACCTTCGCCCTCTCTTGTATGCGTTCTACTAGCTCCAAAATAGACTTCGAAGATCGGACCATATATAAGAGTTGTATTCCATTTTTGGTCGGATATAAGTGGTGTAAATAATAAAAAGATTAGATAGAGTGCAGTATGTTTTACATCGTTCTAAACACACGAGAAACTTGAATGCTTCATTCGACTCTTGAAAAATGGGTTTAGTCCAGCGGACTGAATTTTATCTCCCAAAACATCAAGAGTTTCCGAGTCCTTAATATTTGCGGTCGGACTTTCAAATTCGAGCTTAAATTTAATACAAAATTTCTTATATCTGGGAAACTATAAGATTTTTTAAATTATTTATCGATTTTTATTTACATTCGGAAAATTTAGCGAATTATTACAAATTGTATATCTGGAAAACTATTGTAGTTAGAATCTTCAAAATCATAAGGTGAGTTTTTTATTTATATTGCTTTTAGGGTAACAAAGCACACTGGGTATATCAATAATTTAATAACGATATAGGAATGAAGTAGATTTTAATTTTGTTGGTTTTCTATAGTAATTTTCATTAAATCATTTCTGATAAAATTATGAAAGATTTGATTCGTGAAGATATCTGAACAAACACAAGAATAGACAAAACGACGGACATTGCTAAGTCGACTTACGCACGTCGAAGTAGACATAAAAAAGGAGTGATTTAAAACTTCTTTTAACTTAGTTCTATATCGCCTAAACACATTTTAATACCTTCACAATTACATCACTTTAACCGTTTTATAGGCCTTCTCGCATATATATTTTTCATTCATTTACAATTCAAAGCCAAAGGTAATAAAATTTTAAAAAGCTAAAAAAAGAAAGAAAAATATACATAAATAAAACACCACATTATACGAGCAAGATGCAAGTGTAAACCTAAATAATTTACAACTTAAAGTTGGTAATTATAAATAAACAAACTGAACAGAAAGCAAAAAACAAAAAAAAAAAGCACGCTAAAAAGCTACATTTTATGGTTATTTAAAAAATCATTTAAAATAGTTAAAAAATTAAACATTAAATGAGTTTTTCTTTCTTTAATGTTGGTTTTTATTTATGGGGAGGTACTTTTCGGTGGGCTCATTTAAACAAGTCAGTTTAATTATTAAGTAGAGGTGATGAATTAAATGCGTTAAAGAAAATAAAAACTAACATGTAAATTTTAAATGGCCTGGGAATTTTAACGGCCTCTTTTGATTTAAGTTTTATCAGCGCCATAAGGAAATGCCAAAAAGAAACAATTTTATGGGTATGAATGGTAATAAAATGATTATTTTCATATTTTGCTTGAATTTGGAAAAATCTCTAAAAGTGAATAATAGTTATTTTATAGGATAGGATAAATTTTAATTACGTTATTTTATTGTTTCAAGTAAATTGCCCAAAAAAAAAAAAAAACGTTGTTACTTAGAGTAGCTGTTGGTTGGTGGTATTAGAAAACATTTTACATAAACAAGTCAAATTTCACTTTCAATACAGAGAAAAAACATAACGGAAATTAAATAAAAGATTGAATAACTTTTTTCATGAAGAAACTTTTCTCTAAACTTTAATGGCAGTTAGTAACAATTGACCTTTTTAGAGGTTAAAAGCGAAACAAACAATCATCTGTCTTGGTTATTGTATTCTCCAGTTTGGTTTGTTAGTTGTCTAAATAAATGTTTACGACATAAAGTGTGAAAGGGAAATTTTACGGTTGATCAGGATTTATTGGATATCTTACAGTAGTAGTATAAATAAAGGTATTGAACATATCAAATAGTGTTACATTTAAAAGATTTAAAGGGATTTGTATTACATTTAGTTAAGAAGCTTATTACTCATTATTCAATATTGGACAAGTTTAGAGTTTAAGGGTGTCATAGTGTGTATCACACATATAGTACAATTAAAGTGACTTAATAGAATTTTCATCAAATTTCAAATAATATTGGTCAAATTAAACCAATATTGTTTGAACTAAAGCGGAAGTAAGGAATACAAATGAGTCGCTCATATTGTCGTGTCAAGTAATTCAAGTCAAATAATCGATTTGGATGAAATTTTTATCTCGCCACAAAGCTCTTAAGGGAAACGGACCAATCTTTCTTTTGAGCAAAAGAAAATAATCAAGTAAAGTAAAAAACCTTTCATTTTGTTTTTTAAATTAAAATTTATTTATTTTTTTTGGAAACATTAAAGAATTAGCTTTCTCCTCCTTTGGACAATTTTTGTTGGGACCAATAAGTATAAAGGTACACTCATTAAAAAAAAACTTGTAGAACTAAAATGTCCAACCGATTTCTGTCTGTTTGAACACTTGTTAGTCTATAGATTTCAAAATAGCTAAACTGATTTCATTTAAATTTTCATATCATCCTTTTTTACCTGGTTAAACTATAGGCTAATTTTTATTTAATAAAATCAAATTGGTCCACATATAAAATATCTCAGAAACATGTATATCTATAGTGGGCGTGGCCCTTCCCATATAAAGAAAATCTTAAATTTGAATTCATATAACAGGAAGGCAGCTAGAATTCACAATTTTGTTCTGAGGCACTTTAGTGTCGATTTAGGAAAAATATGGGTGAGGAACCTTCCATGATAATTATTAGTGCAAGAATCTTCAAATTTAACAGGAACTTTTTAAAATCAGTGTAAACATTCGTATATCTAAGAAACTTTTAGAAATAGAATCCTCACATTTTGCATAAAGAACATGACATTCATTTGTACATTATAAAACAAAAAGCAGACTTGCAATAGTTGGCGTGGTAATACAAATATTCAAAAACAAAAATTCATAACAATTTATCAAAGTTTAATAATACAAATTTTCATACAAAATTTTTCATACAAATTAAATAAATTCTTTTATTAAAGCAGTAAAAATATATACCAAAAATAGTAATTAACAAGTGTTTTTCTTTTGCAAAAATTTTATCATACACAAAGTTGTAATAGTTCTTACTAACTTATAACAAGTAATTTTTAGTATATTTCAACTTATATTAATATACTTATAATACAACTTCATAGATAGTTCTTATATAGGATATACAAATTTACACAAGTGTTTATTACCCTTTTTCCTCCATTTCCATTTTTAATACAATTCGTTGGGTTTTGTTAAACATCTACTTATATAAATAATACAACGTAATTTCAAATGTTATAAATATAAAATCTTTTTGTCGTATACTTATGTGATAAATGTCGATCTCACAAATGTCAATAAAGAAGTCGAGCAGAGTTTTAAAGGAGTTTAATTTTTTCATTGTATTGGAATTTTTCATGAATATAATTGCTGATGAATTTGATGTATGTCATATGTTGGACTCTGGTATTTCGAACATTGACTTTGAGAATTTTTTCTTGAGTTATGGAAATTATGTCACTTTTACACATAAAATCTTTTATATTACATTTCTTTTATACGAATTTATTTTTCGGATTTAGTTTTCAAGTTCGGACATTTTTTTGAAAGTTATTTAAAAGAAACTTAAACGTCATAAACCATGTTCAATTCACAATCGATGTTGTAGCGTTGTATTCGTCATAAGCTGCTATAATAGTCATAGCCAGGGCAAGAATTTCTATGCAAATACATGGTTTGAGTCAGTAACTCAAAATAACTTTTAACTAGTTTATACCCTCCACCACCATCAGTGGTGATAGAGAGTATATATCAGTTTGTCATTCCGTTTGTAACACTAAGAAATATTCATCTAAGACCCAACAAAGTATAAATATTCTTGATCCTTATGAAATTCTGAGTCGATCTAGATAGTCCGTCTGTCTGTCACGTTAAAAAGAAGCAATGGAACTCCACAAAAATATTCATTGTTATCCTAAGCAGTTTGGTATTGAAAATCAGCAAGATCGGTGACACAGTTTCAGAGTTATGAGTAAAAATTTAAGACAACCTCGAAAAAATGACGATTTTTCACATATTTATATGTACATTTTACAAAAACTACTGCTGATAAATTGATGAATTTTGTCAGAGATACATCTATTGGTCAGGTAATTAACATTGTTAAAAATCGGAAAAATCGGTTCATAATTTCATATACCTCCCATACAAATGTACATATTCCCGAAAAATGTGTTTATTGTTAATAATATAACTTCCGTTACAATATCGATATCTTCATAAAATTTTAGAAATTGAAGTTTTATGTTAATACAATTAATATCAAGGAAACAATTTTTCTATCAGTCCACAATTGGTCATAGCTCCCATACAATGTCCCCTCCCGAAAATCACTTAAGCGCTCAAAACTCATTACCTAATTAAGATATTTATACAAAATTTGGCACAAATATAATTTTTATCTACATAAATGTTATCGTAAAATTTTCTTCCGATCGGTCCACAATTGGTCATGGCTCCTATACAAGGACCCCCCCGAATATCAAATAAACGCTCATAACTCGTTACCTAATTAAATTATTTATACAAAATTTGGCACAAATATAATTTTTATATACATAAATGTTTTTTTTTTTCGATCAGTCTACAATTGGTCATTGCTGCCATATAAGGTTCTCTCCCAAATATCGCATTAACGACCATAACTAATTAAGATATTTATACAAAATTTGGCAAAAATATCACATTTATAGACGCAAATGTAAGTGTAAGATTTTTCCGTTTGGACCACAATTTGTCATATCTTCTATATAAGGTCACTTAAACTAACTCATTATCAAGGATAGAATTGTTACTTTTATGCATAGAAAAGACATTGTAAAATTTTGATTAATCCACAATTGGTCATAGCTCCCGAACAAGGTTCTCTTTAGAAAAACACTTAAATGCATATTCTTCTTGCCAAACAATGTTTTATAATAGAACGAATATTTGGCAAAAATATTACTTTTTGTTTGTTCAAAAAATAAACTTTTTTTTACTTCAGAAATGTTATTTTCAATTTCTTTATCTGATCGTTCCAATCGAAAGCCATTTCCACAATATTAATCTAGTTACATTATCATAACTATAATTATAAACAATTATGTCCTTATTCATGAAGTCGCTTATTTAATATTTAGTATGCAAAATTGGTGGCGTGTCATAATGTCCAATGTCATAATGTCCATAGACGTTATGACGCACTAAATTGAGTCATAATGTCCATGGACGTTATGACAATTTCAAAAGTGTTACAATGTCCATGAGCAATGAGACATAAAGTCCATGGATTTCAAAGAGTCCATTTATCAAAAAAGGCTTAATTTAGCGAAGCCGGTGTTCGAAATACCCCAGAGTTTGAAACCCCTGCGCCCGGCCGAAGGCCGGCTATCCAGGAGTCCAATCATAGGAGTCCAAAATGTAACAATTACCAAATTTAGGAGCAATTCTTTTCGGGATAAGAGCGTCCCTATCTTAAATTTTAAACAAATTTTCCAATACATTTCTGATTTCAAAGTGTCACAATGTCCATGGACATTATGACATTTTAAAAAAGTGACATAATGTCCATGGACGTTATGTCGTTTTTTGGTGTGTCATAATGTCCAGGACATTATGACATTGGACATTATGACATGCCACCGCAAAATTCCCAAGCAAAATTTCTAAAATAAACGACCAATAACTTTATTAAACATTTCACTCACATGTAAATTATTAAATATCGCGTTAATAACATATAAAAGAAAATGGTGTTTGTAATGTTCGTTCTATTAAAAAACATGAGAAAAATATTTCACCAAATAAAAAATTGTTATTATAAAAGCAGCTGGTGGGGGTATTTAAGATTTGGCACGGCCGAATATAGCACTCTAACTTGTTTTCTTTTCGAATCGAAGAATTTGTTACAAATTGACATCGTTTTGTTGTTGCATATTTTTGCATATTTTGTAATAAATGCATAAATTGGTCTTTAAATTATCAATTCAGTATAAATTTCTGAGTCTGTCCATATAAAAATATAACTTGATGAAATTTTGTCCTTACATCTCTCTCACGTCCATAAATCAATTAAAAACATTACCAAACGTGTTGGTGTTTTCTATGCAACAACTCTATGCAACTCCACCCTGTAAAGAATATTTATTTATTAATTTATTTATAATGAACTGACTATTTGAATATTCTGCATAATTTACTCAAGGATATTGTATGATGAGTATTTCTATATGTAGGTACTTAGTTAGTACTTTCTCTATTGTTTTATTTCTTTATTTTTGTTTATTTTATTTTCATATGTCACGTTTTGTGGATAATATTTTCTTGCCATTTATCTTCTCCAGCAACATTTTGGAGCATAAAAACAACAGCAACAATGCAAACAAACAAATATTGCCTAGCTACGTGTGTGTATTATGAAAATGTTGTAAGAAAAATATGGCAGTTATTTCAAGTGAAATTGTTATTTTGAAATGAATTTTATTTATTATTTTTTTCGCAGATTTTTTTCTTTTTCACAAAAAAGGGCTTTACACAAAACGTGCATAATAAATAACAAAGAAAAACAATCTGAATACAAAAAGATTTCAAAACCAACACAAAAGTGCAATGACTCTGAAGTTGAAACCAAAATAAATTTCCATTTAAAATGTTTAGCATTAATAGCAAATGATTGGATGTAATCTACATGTTTTGATAAGTTTGAAAAAAAACAAGTTCATTCTTTTTTTATCATTCTTGTGGCTACAAGCTGCAATTGTTATTTTTCACAAAAAGTCAGCTACAAATCTTGTTTATGAAATTTGTTTGTCTAATGTGACCAAGAATTCATAATTCTTTTGTTTTTCTCTACAATTTCAAATTTTTATTGCTGCTGCTTGTGGTGGTATTGCGAAAATTTGTTTTTTTTTGGATTCACCTTCCCATAGTTTGTGAAAAAAGTGAAAGAAAATTACATTGTTGTTGTTGTTGCTTGTGTAAAGAAAGTGAAATTGTATGCCAAAATTAAACCTCAAATATTAAGTGAAATTTATAATTTCCACACACAATCATAGACACAAAGAAACAAATTATTAATGTGCCAAAGATGGGTCGTCTAGTCTAAAAACTCAGTAAGAAGCTAAGCATCATCATCAACAACATGATCTATGTATGTATATGTTAAAGTCCTCTTCACACGAGCACACCAAAAATAAGATATGTCAAAATTTTTGTATAGATAAGAAGGAATGTGATCGTCTAAATGCAAATTATATTATAATCAAACCTTTACACATTGAGAGAAAATACGATTGATCATTGCGCTTTTTTTTTTTTTTTTTGAAAAGAAAACTCGCATTAGATCAGGGATGTATTTTTATGTGAACACATAAAAAAAGAGAAACAGCTGGTTTCATTTAACTTTGTTATTGTTTTTAACTAATCATACAACTTTTATTCTCTCTTTTGTCATACGGATGGAATTTCATTTTAAATTTTTATTCGATTTTACGTACGTAAAGCGTTATCGTGTGAATGGCCCTTAAGTTTGTTTTCGGTTTTATTGTTGAGTGTGGAGAAAAGTTCAAAATTATACAATTTTCGTACAACTTGACACGCAATTTTTTATTATTTCGTTTTTTTTTTGTTTTTTGTTTGCAATCATTATGGTTGCACACAACTATTTTTGGTTGTTTGCTAAAGAAAACTATACCCAGAGGCCTGAAATACTACAATAGACATAAATGAAAATTATTACAAAAAGTAATAAAAGAAAACAATAGAAAATTATTTTAGAGGCCAAAAAAACAATAATTGAAATTAACCCTCTAATGGATTAAAGGAAAATAATCTGAATCACAATTAATCCCATGTTACTCCATATATTGATTGGAAATTTCATTGTCTGTTTACAGTGAAATTTCGTACATTTTAGTTGAATATAGGTCCTACATCCACCTTAAAGTATATTAATCGAATCAAAATTACTTTCTAAGACAATTTAACTATGTCGGTCTGTCCGTCCGTCTGTGTGTGTGCATGTAAAGCTTGTGTGCACACTACAGGTGGACATTTTGAAGATATTTTGATAAAATAGTTGAAATCAATTAAACCAGCCTCCTCTTCAATCGCATTTTCTGATTTGGGCTAATCAGACCCCCGATACGTCAAATAAAATACTATCTCTCAAAAATAAGCAAAACTGTTTTATGACGTCGTTTATGACACTACCGAATTTAGTAATGATCAGCACTGATCAGCACACAAACCTCCCATGTCCAAAATTTATTTAATTAACATCGCATGTTACTGAAATTTCAGAATCATGATTATCCATTTGACTTTTCTACAAAAACGTCTATTTCCAATAGAAAACAATGTAATAGCCTTTTCGAAAGATACATTGCATTAAGCTCTTGATATCTATAATATTTTTTGGATTTCTAGAATGTATATAAGGGGTTTCACATACAACACTTTATAAGAACTCAGATTTATAGGGTTAAACATAAAAAATTAAATTCTCAAGCCCAAATTAAAATTAAGGTGTCTCTTGACGTCGTTTTGCCTCATAATAGAAAAACAGCAAAATTAAAACATTAAATTAAAGTAAAAGTGCTTTGACCGTGTTAATGGTTTTTATGATCATGTTTGTTTTACCACACATTCTTTTTGTAACTCATTCATGTTGGTTATAATTGTCATGAAGAACTAAAAAAAATAAACACAACATTTTTGTATTTTAGTCCACAATATACTTATAATCATGTACTCTGCTGTCATTACAATCTTAACAAAATTAATAAAAAAAAAAACAGGGAATAATATTTACTAATAGTCAGCAAAGACGAATCGTGTGTGCGCCTCAATTAAAACGTGAGCAAAGAAAGTTTGTTATACATAAATGTATACATTTTCTAAGTTAATATATTTGTATTTATTGTATATGATTGAGGATGAATAAAAACAAGGATCTTACCAACCTTTTATGTAAAGTTAGTATGTCGAATGAATGAGAAGTGTTTTGAGCTGAATACTGTTGCAGACTTAACAAAGGTCTTTCCTTTTGAAATCGATTTATTGAAAAATCTTTAAAATAATGAAAATCTTGTGATCACTTTTATTTTCCACTAAAAATATATTTTTTGAGTGAAAACATTAAAGTCCATTTATCTTGAAATTAGAAGAAAAGAAACAATGATAATCGATTTTTTGAGAAAAATATAAAAGTCCAATTAATAGAGCCAAAACAATGATAATCTGTGACCAATTTTATTTCTCAACAAATATCGATTTTTTGAGTCAAAACACAAAAGTCCATTTATCTTGGAAACTAGAAGAGATAGAGCCAAAACAATGATAATCTGTGATCACTATAATTTCCCACCAAAATTCGATTTTTTTAGTGAAACCATAAAAGTCCATTTATCTTGGAAACTAGAAGAGATAGAGCCAAAACAGTTATAATCTGTGATCACTATTATTTCCCACCAAAAATCGATTTTTTCAGTGAAAACAGAAAAGTCCATTTATCTAGGAAACTAAAATAAATAGAGCTAAAACAATGATAATCTATGCTCACTAATATTTCTCACCAAAAATCGATTTTTTTAGTGAAAATATTAAAGTCCATTTATCTTGGAAACTAGAAAAGATAGAGCCAAAACAATTATAATCTGTGATCACTATTATTTCCCACCAAAAATCGAGTTTTGAGTGAAAACATAAAAGTCCATTTATATTGGAAACTAGAAGAAATAGAGCCAAAACAGTGATAATCTGTGATCACATTTTTCGTACCAAAAATCAATTTTCCAGTGAAAACATAAAAGTCCATTTATCTTGGAAACTAAAAGATTTAGAGCCAAAACAATGATAATCTGTGATCACTTTTATTTCCCACCAAAAATCGAATTTTGAGTGAAAACATAAAAGTCCATTTATCTTTGAAACTAGAAGAGATAGAGCCAAAACAACGATAATCTGTGATCACTTTTATTTCCCACCAAAAATCAATTTTTTGAGTGAAAACATAAAAGTCCATTTATCTTTTATTTAACTAGAAGAGATAGAGCCAAAACAATGATAATCTGTGATCACTATTATTTCCCACCTTAAATCAAATTTTTTAGTGAAAACATAAAAGTTCATTTATCTTGGAAACTAGAAGAGATAGAGCCAAAACAATGATAATCTGTGATCACTTTTATTTCCCACCAAAAATCGAATTTTTGAGTGAAAACATAAAAGTCCATTTATCTTGGAAACTAGAAGAGATGGAGCCAAAACAATAGTAATCTGTGATCACTACTATTTCCCACCATAAATCGAATTTTTGAGTGAAAACATAAAAGTCCATTTATATTGGAAACTAGAAGAACTAGAGCCAAAACAATGATAATCTCTGATCACTATTATTTCCCAACAAAAATCTATTTTTTGAGTGAAAACATAAAAGTCCATTTATCTTGGAAACTAAAGTAAATAGAGCCAAAACAATGATAATCTGTAATCACTTTTATTTCCCACCAAAAATCGATTTTTTGAGTGAAAACATAAAAGTTCATTTATCTTGGAAACTAGAAGAGACAGAGCAAAAGCAATGATAATCTGTGATCGCTATTATTTCCTACCAAAAATCGATTTATTTTAATGAAAACATAAAAGTGCACTTATCTTGAAAACTAGAAGAAATAGAGCCGAAACAAAGATAATCTGTGATCACTATTATTTCCAACCAAAAATCGATTTTTTGAGTGAAAACATAAAAGTCCATTTACCTTGAAAACTAGAAGAGATAGAGCCAAAACAATGATAATCTGTGATCACTATTATTTCCCACCAAAAATAGATTTTTTAAGTGAAAACATAAAGGTCCATTTATCTTGGAAACTAGAAAAAATAGAGCCAAAACAATGATAATCTGTGATCACTATTATTTTCCTCCATAAATCGAATTTTTGAATGAAAACATAAAAGTCCATTTTTCTTGGAAACTAGAAAAAATAAAGCCAAAACAATGATAATCTGTGATCACTATTATTTCTCAACAAAAATCGATTTTTTGAGTGAAAACATAAAAGTCCATTTATCTTGGAAACTAGAAGAGATAGAGTTAAAACAATTATAATCTGTGATCTTGGAAACTAGAAGAGATAGAGCCAAAACAATGATTATCTGTGACCACTATTATTTCCCACCAAAAATCTATTTTTTGAGTGAAAACAAAGAAGTCCATTTTTCTTGGAAACTAGAAGAGATAGAGCCAAAACAATGAAAATCTGTGATCACTATTATTGCCCACCATAAATTGAATTTTTTAGTGAAAACATAAAAGTCCATTAATCTTGGAAACTAGAAGAAATAGAGCCAAAACAAAGACAATCTGTGATAACTATCGATTTTTTTTAGTGAAAACATAAGAGTCCATTTATCTCGGAAACTAGAAGAGATAGAGCCAAAACAATTATAATCTGTGATGATTATTATTTCCCACCAAAAATCGATTTTTTGAGTGAAAATATAAAAGTCCATTTTTCTTGGAAACTAGAGGAGATAGAGCCAAAACAATGATATTCTGTGATCATTATTATCTCTCACCAAAAATCGATTTTTTGAGTGAAAACATAAAAGTCCATTTATTTTGGAAACTAGAGATAGAGCCAAAACAATGATAATCTGTGATGACTATTATTTCCCACCAAAAACCTATGTTTTGAGTGAAAACATAAAAGTCCATTTATCTTGGAAACTAGAAGAGATAGAGCCAAAACAATGATAATCTGTGATCACTATTATTTCCCACCAAAAATCGATTTTTTGAGTGAAAACAAAAAAGTCCATTTATCTTGGAAACTAGAAGAGATAGAGCCAAAACAATGATAATCTGTGATCACTATTATTTCTCACCAAAAATCGATTTTTTGAGTGAAAACATAAAAGTCTATTTATCTTGGAAACTAGAAGAGATAGAGCCAAAACAATTATAATCTATAATGATTATTATTTCTCATCAAAAATCGATTTTTTGAGTGAAAACATAAAAGCCCATTTTTCTTGGAAACTAGAGGAGATAGAGCCAAAACAATGATAATCTGTGATCACTATTATTTCTCACCAAGAATCAATTTTTTGAGTGAAAACATAAAAGTCCATTTATCTTGGAAACTAGAAGAGATAGAGCCATAACAATGATAATCTGTGATGACCACCAAAAATCGATTTTTTGAGTGAAACCATAAAAGTCCATTTATCTTTGAAACTAGAAGAGATAGAGCCAAAACAATGATAATCTGTGATCACTATTATTTCCCACCAAAAATAGATTTTTTGAGTGAAAACATTAAAGTCCATTTATCTTTGAAACTAGAAGAAATAGAGTCAAAGCCATGATAATCTGTGATCACTATTATTTGCCACCAAAAATCGATTTTTTGAGTGAAAACATAAAAGTCCATTTTTCTTGGAAACTAGAAGAGATAGAGCCAAAACAATGATAATCTGTGATCACTATTATTTCTCACCAAAAATCGATTTTTTGAGTGAAAACATGAAAGTCCATTTATCTTGAAAACTAGAAGAGATAGAGCCAAAACAATGATAATCTGTGATCACTATTATTTCCCACCAAAAACCTATTTTTTGAGCGAAAACATAAAAGTCCATTTATCTTGGAAACTAGAAGAGATGGAGCCAAAACAGTAATAATCTGTGATCACTATTATTTCCCACCAAAAATCGATTTTTTGAGTGAAAACGTAAAAGTCCATTTATCTTAGAATTTAGAAGAGATAAAGCCAAAACAATAATAATCTGTGATCACTATTATTTCCCACCAAAAATCGATTTTTTTACCGAAAACATAAAAGTGCACTTATCTTGAAAACTAGAAGAAATAGAGCCAAAACAATGATAATCTGTGATCACTATTATTTCCCACCAAAAATCGACTTTTTGAGTGAAAACATAAAAGTCCATTTATCTTGGAAACTAGAAGAGATAGAGCCAAAACAATGATAATCTGTGATCACTGTTATTTCCCACCATAAATCGAATTTTTGAGTGAAAATATAAAAGTCCATTTATCTTGGAAACTAGAAGAGATAGAGCCAAAACAATAATAATCTGTGATCGCTATTATTTCCCACCAAAAATCGATTTTTTGAGTGAAACCATATAAGTCCATTTATCTTGGAAGCTAGAAGAGATAGGGCCAAAACAATGATGATATGTGATGACTATTATTTCCCACCAAAAATCGATTTTTTGAGTGAAACCATAAAAGTCCATTTATCTTTGAAACTAGAAGAGATAGAGCCAAAACAATGATAATCTGTGATCACTATTATTTCCCACCAAAAATAGATTTTTTGAGTGAAAACATTAAAGTCCATTTATCTTTGAAACTAGAAGAGATAGAGCCAAAACAATAATAATCTGTGATCACTATTATTTTCCACCATAAATCGAATTTTTGAGTGAAAACATAAAAGTCCATTTATCTTGGAAACTAGAAGAAATAGAGCCAAAACAATGATAATCTGTGATCACTATTATTTGCCACCATAAATCGATTTTTTGAGTGAAAGCATAAAAGTCCATTTATCTGGGAAACTAGAAGAGATATAGCCAAAACAATGATAATCTGTGATCACTTTTATTTCGCACCAAGAATCTATTTTTTGAGTGCAAACATAAAAGTCTATTTATCTTGGAAACTAGAAGAAATAGAGCCAAAACTAGATTTTTTGAGTGAAAACATAAAAGTCCATTTATCTTGGAAACCTAAAAAGATAGAGCCAAAACAATGATAATCTGTGATCACTATTATTTCCCACCAAAAATCGATTTTTTGAGTGAAAACAAAAAAGTCCATTTATCTTTGAAACTAGAAGAGATATGGCCAAAACAATGATAATCTGTGATCACTTTTATATTCCACCATAAATCGAATTTTTGAGTGCAAACATAAAAGTCCATTTATCTTGGAAACTAGCAGAAATAGAGCCAAAACTCGATTTTTTTGAGTGAAAACATAAAAGTCCATTTATTTTAGAAACTAGAAGAAATAGAACCAAAACAATGATAATCTGTGATCACTATTATTTCCCACCAAAAATCGATTTTTTGAGTGAAAACATAAAAGTCCATTTATCTTGGAAACTAAAAAGATAGAGCCAAAACAATTATAATCTGTGATCACTATTATTTCCCACCAAAAATAGATGTTTTGTGTGAAAACTTAAAAGTCCATTTATCTTGGAAACTATTAGAAATAGAGCCAAAACTGTGATAATCTGTGATTACTATTATTTCCCACCAAAAATCGATTTTCTGAGTGAAATCATAAAAGTTCATTTATCTTGGAAACTAGAAGAGATAGAGCCAGAACAATGATAATCTGTGATCACTATTATTTCCCACCATAAATCGAATTTTTGAGTGAAAATATAAAAGTCCATTTATCTTGGAAACTAGAAGAGATAGAGCCAAAAAAATGATAATCTGTGATCACTATTATTTCCCACCAAAAATCGATTTTTTGAGTGAAACCATAAAAGTCCATTTATCTTAGAAACTAGAAGAGATAGAGCTAAAACAATGATAATCTGTGATCACTATTATTTCCCACCAAAAATCGGTTTTTTGAGTGAAACAAGTCCATTTATCCTGGAAACTAGAAGAGATAGAGCCAAAACAATTATAATATGTGATCACTATTATTTCCCACCAAAAATCGATTTTTTGAGTGAAACCATAAGAGTCCATTTATCTTTGAAACTAGAAGAGATAGAGCCAAAACAATGATAATCTGTGATCACTATTATTTCCAACCAAAAATAGATTTTTTGAGTGAAAACATAAAAGTCCATTTATCTTGGAAACTAGAAGAGATAGAGCCAAAACAATAATAATCTGTGATCACTATTATTTCCCACCAAAAATCGATTTTTTGAAGTGAAACCATCAAAGTCCATTTATCTTTGAAACTAGAAGAGATAGAGCCAAAACAATGATAATCTGTGATCACTATTATTTCCCCCCATAAATCGAATTTTTGAGTGAAAACATAAAAGTCCATTTATCTTGGAAACTAGAAGAGATAGAGCCAGAACAATGATAATCTGTGATCACTATTATTTTCCACCAAAAATCGATTTTTTGATTGAAAACATAAAAGTCCATTTATCTTGGAAACTAGAAGAGATAGACCCAAAACAACGATAATCTGTGATGATTATTATTTCCCACCAAAAATCGATTTTTTGAGTGAAAACATAAAAGTACATTTATCTTGGAATTTAGAAGAGATAGAGCCAAAACAATGATAATCTCTGATCACTATCATTTCCCTACAAAATTCGATTTTCTTGGCGAAAACATTAAAGTGCACTTATCTTGAAAACTGGAACAAATAGAACCTAAATAATGATAACCTGTGATCACTATTATTTCCCACCAAAAATCGATTTTTTTAGTGAAAACATAAAAGTCCATTTATCTTGGAAACTAGAAGAGATAGAGCCAAAACAATGATAATCTGTGATCACTATTATTTTCCACCATAAATCGAATTTGTAAGTGAAAACATAAAAGTCCATTTATCTTGGAAACTAAAAGATTTAGAGCCAAAACAATGATAATCTGTGATCACTATTATTTTCCACCATAAATCGATTTTTTTAGTGAAAACATAAAAGTCCATTTATCTTGGAAACTAGAAGAGATAGAGCCAAAACAATGATAATCTGTGATCAGTACTATTTCTCACCAAAAATCGATTTTTTGAGTGAAAACATAAAAGTCCATTTATCTTTGAAACTAGAAGAGATATGGCCAAAGCAATGATAATCTGTGATCACTATTATTTTCCACCATAAATCGAATTTTTGAGTAAAAATATATAAGTCCAATTATCTTGGAAACTAGAAGAGAAAGAGCCAAAACAATGATAATCTGTGATCACTATTATTTGCCACCATAAATCGATTTTTTGAGTGAAAACATAAAAGTCCATTTATCTGGGAAACTAGAAGAGATATAGCCAAAACAATGATAATCTGTGATCACTATTATTTCCCACCAAAAATCGATTTTTTGAGTGAAAACATAAAAACCAATTTATCTTTGAAACTAGAAGAGATATAGCCAAAACAATGATAATCTGTGATCACTATTATTTTCCACCATAAATCGAATTTTTGAGTGCAAACATTAAAGTCCATTTATCTTGGAAACTAGAAGAAATAGAGCCAAAACTCGATTTTTTGAGTGAAAACATAAAAGTCCATTTGTCTTGGAAACTAGGAGAGATAGAGCCAAAACAATGATAATCTGTGATCACTATTATTTCCCACCAAAAATCGATTTTTTGAGTGAAACCATAAAAGTCCATTTATCTTGGAGACTAGAAGAAATAGAGCCAAAACAATGATAATCTCTGATCACTATTATTTCCCACCAAAAATCGATTTTTTGAGTGAAACCATAAAAGTCCATTTATCTTGGAGACTAGAAGAAATAGAGCCAAAACAATGATAATCTGTGATCACTATTACTTTCCACCATAAATCGGCTTTTTGACTGAAAGCATAAAAGTCCATTTATCTTTGAAACTAGAAGAGATAGAGCCAAAACAATGATAATCTGTGATCACTATTATTTCCCACCAAAAATCGATTTTTTGAGTGAAAACATTAAAAGTCCATTTATCTTGGAAACTGGAAGAAATAGAGCCAAAGCAATGATAATCTGTGATCACTATTATTTGCCACCAAAAATCGATTTTTTGAGTGAAAACATAAAAGTCCATTTATCTTGGAAACTAGAAGAGATAGAGCCAAAACAATGATAATCTGCTATCACTTTTATTTCCCACTTTAACTCGATTTTGGAAACTAGAAAAGATACAGCCAATACAACGATAATCTGTGATCACTTTTATTTCCTAATAAACTCGATTTTGAATGAAAATATTAATGTCCATTTATCTTGGAAACTAGAAGAGATAGAGCCAAAACAATGATAATCTGTGATCAGTATTATTTCCCACCATAAATCGAATTTTTCAGTGAAAGCATAAAAGTCCATTTATCTTGGAAACTAGAAGAGATAGAGCCAGAACAATGATACTATGTGATCAATATTCGATTTTTTTGAGTGAAAACATAAAAGTCCATTTATCTTAGAAACTAGAAGAGATAGAGCCAAAACAATGATAATCTGTGATCACTATTATTTCCCACCAAAAATCGATTTTTTGACTGAAACCATAAAAGTCCATTTATCTTGGAAAGTAGAAGAGATAGAGCCAGAACAATGATACTATGTGATCAATATTCGATTTTTTTGAGTGAAATCATAAAAGTCCATTTATCTTAGAAACTAGAAGAGATAGAGCCAAAAGAATGATAATCTGTGATCAATATTATTTCCCACCAAAAATCGATTTTTTTAGTGAAACCATAAAAGTCCATTTATCTTGGAAACTTGAAGATATAGAGCCAAAACAACGATCATCTGTGATTAATTTTATTTCCCACCAAAATTAGATTTTTTGAGTGAAAACATAAAAGTCCATTTATCTTGGAAACTAGAAGCGATAGAACCAAAAATCGATGATTTTAGAAACTAAAAGAGATCGCTTTTTTGCACCGAAAATCGATTTTTTGAGTGAAAATATAAAAGTCCATTTTACTTGAAAACTAGAGGAGATAGAGCCAAAACAATGATAATCTGTGAACACTTTTATTTTTGATATTTATATTTTTTTTTTGTGAAAACAAAAGGTTTTTCGTTCCATAGTATTACATTGAAATAATACTGGTACAATACTATGAAAGGTGCTCACATCAGGCCCGATAGCGGCCTGTGTGTATGGCTTCGTTTGTGATGTAGGATACATTCTACTTTCAACCTAACCCATTCTGTACAATACCATGAATCGTTTTTATTTTTTCTTTCATACTAATTTTATTATATAGCAAAAAAAAAACGGTACATCTTAAGAGATTGGTAAATACATTTTGGGTTTCTTAAGCCAGGAAACATTGTCAAAATGTTGGCATATATTGTGACATTGTCTAGTGATTACATTTAGTATGAAGTTACATGTAAATACTATTATTACTTACATTAATTCCCTAAAACTATACTTTATTATTTTCTCTTCTCTTAAGTATTTCACACATTTCATTTTATTTATTCTATGTATATACAAATCATTTTATATAGTCGGGAGTTTAATAGAAATTTACTACATAAATACAAATTTATTAAGAACTGTTGCTTTCTACAATTTCTAGCAAAATAATTAGTTATTATAACATGTGAGTCATGTCGTTGCTGACTGTCATTAGGTTGTTTGCTATGGTTTGTTGGTTGTGGTTACAACAAATTTTCTAAGTTTAGAAGTTTTAACCCAAAATATGTAGACAAAACACACAAAAAATATAAACAAAAAAATATTACATACAAATCGAATCTTTGCAATTACGACTTGTTCAGTACTCATGAAAACGTGTCTAGAAATGGCCTTTGTGGATAGTAAATACCTTAAATAGTTCTAACAAAAGTTACACATTTGAAAACTATTGTTAAAACTTAATTAACTGAGATGAATTTTTAGAAACAAAATAGTACAAACAAGTGTTTTTAAAAATGTTTACTTCGACGCATAATTTCCCATTTCAATGGAAACAAAGAAATTCTGGCACCTGACAGTATGTCTAAAAGCAAATAAATAATAAGACTATTATTGAATTTTCCATGAAAGGATATTTTATGGGAAGTTTTCAACATCATGGGTTAATCAGAAATTTATTTTTAGTTTCATACAATTATAAATATATAGAATTAATATTAGTTTTCAATAAAAAAAATAATTGTTATAATAACAAACTAACTACAACTACTATTATTTAAAAAATTAAATTTACAATATAATTGCCTTTGTTATTTGTTTTATGTTTTATAAAAAAAAATCAATAAAATTTTTCTTTCTTGATTAAATTTTAAAAAGAAAACATCACAATATATTCAGTACAATTGGTGACCCCTACGAAGCAATTCTAAGATGTCTCTTCCCGCACACCACAAAGAGCAAACACATCAACAGATAACAACGACGATACTCTTATGGATCAAGCAATAGGTTGAACACTAAACAATACATGTCCACTTCAAGAAATTTCTACAACATCAAGACAACTTCAGAAATTTCCTCCATTTTGTCCTTCTCCAACCCCGTCTATGCAAGAATCACATCCGACGAAACAAAATTTCGCCACTTAGTTGCAAAAAATGATGCTAGTACCATAGACTTGGTAAGTGACAATGTTGAAACTGCCTCAGTCGGTAATAGATACGAGACAGTTAAGAGGAGAATTATAAATCTATTTAGTGAATCCGATGAAAAGAAGCTTAAGGGATTACTCATTAGACAAATTCTTGATGATCAACAACCCTCTCATTTTCTAAAAACTATGCAAAACTTAGGACGTCGTGATAATGTTATCAAATCATTGTTTCTAAAACAATTGCCTGAGAATGAAAGATCAATTCTCGCTATTAGTGAACAATAAGATATAAGTAAACTTGCCCAAAAAGCCAACAAAATTATAGATATTCCATTAAATATTTCATCAATAACAACACCACAAAACTATACTTTCCAAGAATTATCCCAACAAATCGAATCACTTCGAAAGCAATTTCAGGAATTCGGTCGAGACAGGAGTCATCAAAGAAGTTTCTCACGCAAGAGATCAAAATCAAAAAAAAAATGTAACAATGAATACTACTGGTTTGGTTCTAAAGCCAAAAAATGTAAATTCCCATGCAAAAAGCTAAAAGTTTGGGATGTTGCGGCCACCAAAGCAACGAATACATTATCACCTCGAATACATCAATCCACCTTTTTATTAGAGACAATTCTACCAAATGCGTATATTTAATAGATACTGCAGCTAATGTTTCTGTTATTCCTCAACCGAAATACAAATCAAATGATAAATTCTCGTACAACTTTTTGCAGCTAATGACACACTCATTAAAACCTTTAGAAGTAAACTCCTTCAATTAGATCTTGGTCT